>NW_008662118.1:0-4799 GCF_000695815.1 Acanthisitta chloris
ATATATGTGTGTATAAATAGTAAACATGAAGGCAGTAATACTGTCTTACAATGTTTTTTCTGCGAGAGTCCAGAACCACTATGCTTTTTTTTCTCTGGGATATACAATGACTGATGAAATGACTTAGGCATCTTAACTTTTCTCAAGAATATTTACATTGGTGAAATCAGGTTCTGGTCTTGGTTCCTGTTTTAGCAAGCATTATTTTAACAAGTTTTTTTGCTTGCCCTCTGCCTCCCATCCACACATACCTAGCATAAATGGGTTTTTTTAATGCCTCATTTAAAGTTTAGCTCACTGCATTTCAGCATTTCTATTTGAGCTTTTCTCATTCCAAATTTTTCTTTCTCACTATAACTATGAGTATCACTGTTATTTGGTCCATGTCTATCTGAAACAGTAAGTGCCTCAGTGTTCTACCTGCCATTCCAGTCCCTGGATATAGTTTCTTTTTTTTTTCTCTATACATGGGTCGCTTGCTACTCCCACATTAGAATAAAAACTTTGCTATTTTACAGGTTTATTAACTTTTCATCTGTCTTTATTTTCATAAACCCATTCTATTTCCTGAAAATACAGGAGAAAAAAAAAAGGCTTTGTGCTTCTCATTGCTCAGTGTATTTCCATGCTACATGCATGGGGTAAAGGTACTTTATTTGCCTTTTGTAGACTTTGCTTTTGAAGTGACTTTTGGTTTATGTTTTGTCTTTTTTTTTACTACCTCTGTTTACATTTTTAAATCTGGTCCAGTTATACTCTTGCAGATTAGAAAATGTCCAATGTTTTTACCATTGAATTTGGATTTTTCAAGTATCTATAGGACATGTGGGAGAGCAGGACATTACTTTCTCTGCTAATATTTGACCTGCTCCCCCTTGCGTTAGCATCTCTCTGCTTGCAGAGAGATTATGACCATTAGGCTTTTGTGACATCTGCTGAAGAGAGTGTTGATTTACGGCAGACAGTTACTTTAGGAATAATTTTTCAGAGAAGTGGATTGACACTGCAAATGATTAAAGCTACAGATCCTGCAGGTATTAAAAAATTGCTTTAATTATTTGTAATAGATATTCAGGATGTCCATTCAACACCTGCCTTAATAGGCTCAGAAAGGCTTCACTAGGTTGACAGACAGCAGAAAACTATTTCACAGGGCTATAAATCATCCATTCCTTGGGAAAATGTGCAACATTAACATATTTCTTCCAAACCTCTTGGGTGTAATCAGATTGTCACACTAAAAGACAAAATGAAAATTTCCCCAAATGGCATAACAAATTCATACCACACAGTCTTTGTGCCTGTTGAGCAACTATCCTGGACAGAACAAACAGACACAATAAATCTTTACAAACCTCTACATTGTATTTTATTTTCTGAATGTGACAGACCAGCAGGTTTAAAGTGTTAGGTTCTTCCAGAGACTTTTAGGCTTGTGTCATTTTCTGTTAATAGAATAAGCAAAGATTCATTTTCACTGGGTTTGGATGATTTACATCAGGTCATTTTTAATTTTGCTTCCTCACCTGTTTCTGGCTTCAGTGGAATTGCACCACGTTATATTGGTTGAAGATCATGCCCTTGTAGTTTGACAGGATTTTTGTCATGAGTCCTGGCTAACTGATGCTTTAACATTAAGCTCTAAGGTAAAATAAATCTTAGTACTGGGCATAGTGTGATCACTGCAGCCAAATGAGCTCCAATTTCTTCTGCTGGTGAATCAGCAGGTGCTGGGTGAGGCTGTGCTCTTCTTCTTAGGTACCGGCATAAACCCTGCCACATTGTTTTCCTCTGGAAATGTTCTAATTTCCCCCTTAAATATAAGTTTCTTTAGTCTATTCTGTATTCTTTATTAACTCTAAACTCATCTATAACTTTTTCCCAAGGCAGTTTCTGACACTTGCATCTGCTTTTACCAGGGGGTACAGGCTACTGTGAATGTACAGGGCACTGGTGCATGCTCTAACACCTGAAGACCCTGCATGGGATGGAACACTTGGAGAAACTCACATTCGTCCTGCAAATGGTCTCCCCATTAGGGGAGCCATGGCATGCTTCCTCTGGGGGTGGTTAAGAGTGGCTGAGCACTGTGGCAGGTGCCAAGCTGTGGGATCCACAGTGCTGGAGATAGATAAGTCAAAACTCAGTAGGACTAGACTACGAACGACATGGTCTGGATTTGCAGTTAGCTGTGGTCTCAGCAGAAGGCTACTTTAGATGCCACCAGAATTCTATTCCATCTGCTTTCTTCCTCACCCTACCCCTCCTCTCTCCCTTTCTCTTGCTCCCTATCTTAATCTCTGTGTCTTTCTTTATAATGGAAACAAACTCCGGTATTTTTCCCACAGGCACTAAAAAATTCATTAATGGGCAAAATGGGTTAAAAGTCAAAGGTGTTGACTAAGTACAGCAGGAGTGAGCCCCGCTTGCTCCTGAGTTTTAATTCATAGGCAAAAAATAACTGAAATTTGAGCTGGTTTGCTTTTGCCTTTTTCATCCAAAGTTACACTTGTGACATTGCACTTCATGTTTATGAGAAAGCAGTGTTTTGGTACTGATGTGTAACTGGTAAAGGACAGGCGGCATAATTAAACTATGAAAAGGAAATAAAACAGCAGCAAAAGGACATTATTTATAGGTCACCCCTCATTTGTAAAAAAGGTTATTTTCAAACAGAGATGTACAAAGACAGAATCTAATCATTCTACTATAAATCTTTGCCCTAAAAGCTTTGCATCTGATATTTGTGAATGTGCACTTCATTCTTTAGATCTGAAATATACTATTTTTCTAGTCAACCTGTTAGCTTGAATTCTGAACCATTTACTTCATGCATTTAAATTATATTTTTCTGAGGTGTTTTTGGTGCTAGGTCTCAATTACTAGATTGTTTTGTATCAGAAAGTATTGGAATTTTTTGGATTTCAGCAAAGATATTCAGCACACATCTAACCAACTCTTGGAATATTTCTCACACAGGTTATATACAGATTTCCCCTAGAGAAAATACAGCAGGTGACTTTAATACATCAGTTCTTGATTTAATAACACCTAGACTCATTTTTTTAAAAATAAGATTAATAATTTCTTGGGAAGTTGTACTGCCTCAGGTAAATTCATTAGATGGTCCTTGACAGGGTTTCATTTCTCAAAAGCCTCAAACTCTATTTTCTTTAATACTCTAATAAAAGGAAAGATATATTCCAAAGCAGTTTTGTAATAGACTAACAATTATTAAATACAATTTAACAGAAAAATGCACCTAATCTGGCTGGTGATTATTTTCAAGGCATTCTAAAAGAATTTGTTTTAAGTAAATACCAAGGAAAAGTTATTGGTGCTTGTAGGTGTCGAAAGTTTATTCCCTTTGACAAATGGATTAATGGTGATGTAATCTGAGGCTGCCTTTGTCTTAATTTTAAGGATGGTGGCTGTGCATTTTGAATACATGCATACATTTAATAGACAATTCATGAAAATAAAGCCTTGCATCTGAGAAGAAATGCCATGAGAAAAGTCTTGTTTCTGGCCATAGGGGTACAAATAGATTCACCTTTTATTGGCAAGTGGTTGGAATCAAATTAACCTCTCCTGGCGTGGAGAGCAAGCCTAAGTGCATCCGCCTGTCAAATGTTCCAAGGTGCCATTTCCTAGCAACTAGAAAATGCTAATTCACGATGTTGATTAAATTGTCTGTGCTAGGCCAGACCTCAAAACTGCCTTTTTATGCTTTGCATTTACTCCTCTATTGAGATGCAAAGGAAGGAGGTTATTGCTGCAGTTCACATGGCCTAAGAGTGTGGAGCATCATGAAAGTGGAATAGAAAGAGAAAGAAGAGGATGCAGATACGTTAACAGCCAAATGAAAATCTAATAGTGAAATGAATGTTGGTGGTAGGATCAGTTTCTTGAAGAATTTGTTGTTTTATAGTATAAGATGACACATAATATAAATCTTCAGCACTTATTTCTCTAGAAGTGTAAAGTAAGAAGCAACTTTCTAAACAAACTAATACTTAAAAAATACAATGAATACTGTAAAAATAGCCATCAACAACTTCTAAACACATAAATCAGTCAAAGTCAACAAGCTGCACTAAAAATGTAAAAATATTACATATTCAGTTCACTAGCTGTGACCACAATATGTGTTTCTTGAAAAGCCCCCCTGAAACATCCTTGTGGCTTCATGTTCCACATAGTCTGGTTCTTCCAAACTGAATCAACCCATTTCAGATATTGGTATGTGTCATGGTTTTACCCAAGCAGCAATTAAGCACCAGATAGAGCAGTGCCATGTTCTCGTTTCTGTGGCAAAGCCGTTCACCCTGTGGCAAGGCAGATGGAAAGGTCCAAGATGGATGGCAATGGTGGGGAAAGACTCCAAGGATTCAACAGGATGCTGGGGGTTGAAATGCTAACACACATTGCTTTTCAAATGTGGCATATAAAGCACTGATAAAGCTTACATGTTGAACATTTTGAGAGTCAATGAGGTCAACATTTCAGTGAGGTTATCAGCATTATACCAGAAATTGAAAACCATCCAATGTTTTGTTTCTAAGATTAGTGTCTCTCCTGCTGTCTTCTCCTTCAGTGAAGTAACTATTTGCTGTTGACTTTAGAATAACTTAGCTGCAGCTATGAGCTCTGACTGTAGCTATGAGTTGGAGGTCATAGAGAATGGATTGTGAGTATTAAGTACCAGCAGTAGAAGCAGATAATCTCTCAAGAAACTAAGATTCTGTTTACATTCAAGTGTCTCTGATGAGAACAGATTTTTAAAAAGGGGGAAAGAG
>NW_008662118.1:4810-22592 GCF_000695815.1 Acanthisitta chloris
TGGCAAAAAAGAAATATTTCCAAAAGGCTTTGGTAGGCTTTCATGGCTGTATTCTCTGGAGCTTGCAGCTGCTTTCATTAACAATAAAGGAAATTACACAGTTGCAAGAGAGGAGGGATGGAAGACTCTGTTCTACAAGGAAATGTAGGATTTGTCCCCTCCAGCCATCTTTTAAACATTCTTAGCTTTGAAACTGTGTACATATCAGAGGTTGTTAGTTACACAAAAATGAATCAATCAATGTTTTCTTAAATAAAATCTCGGGTCTGTGACTTGGCAGAATTCAAGTATTGTTTTCCCTCAGTGTGGATTATGGATTCAAAAGTGTCCTTTTTCTATTTTAAGTACTTAGTGATTTCAATCTTTAGATGCAGATAAGTAATTTAAGTAATGCACCATCTTTAGCAGAAATAATGATTCTCCTTCATCTTCATTTACATTCTAGCTGATTGGTCAATGGCTTAGCATTACAGCAAATTCATACTAACATCCTCTTGGGCCCAGTTTCTTATGGCTGGAGTCAGTTAGTTTTCAGAGTGGCTCCTTTTTCTGGGAAACCTGGAGCAAGGCTCAGCAGTGCAATGTGTAATGCCTCATTAGGATTTCTTACACTGCTATAAGCATGTGGTTATATATATATACATATGGCTACTTGACTTTGGTTATTTATCAGTGCACATCTATTGAGCCCTGTGATGCACCACTAATGACTAGCCTCCAGCTACACTTCACACTGCTGATCACAGCCCCCTGAGCCCAGAAGTTTAATCAGTTTTTAATCCACCTCACTCTCTACCCATCTAACCCTTACTTCATCTGTTTCTCTATGAGCATGTTATGGGAGGCAATGTCAAAAGCCTCACCTCAAGAAAAACAACATCCACTGCTTCCCCCCGTCATCTACCAAGCCAAAAAAAGATATGAGGTTAGTCAGGTATGATCCCCACTTTGTAAATCTGTGCTGATTATTCCCCAAAACCTCATTGTCCTTAATATGTTTGGAAATGGCTTTCTGTATTATTTGGTTTACTGCTTTCCCAAAAGCTGAGGTAAAGCCAACCAGCCTGTAGGTCCTTGAATCTTCTTCTTTGCTCTTGAAAAAAGGATTGATATTGTTTACTTCTAGTCCTTAGGAGCCAGCCTTGATCACCATGACCTTTCAAAGACAGTAGATAATGGCCTTACACTGACATCACTCAGCTCCCTCAGCACTCATGCTGCATCTCATCAGCTCCAATGTACTTGTGTATGTCCAGTTCACTGAAGTGTTCCCTAAGCTGATTCTCTTCCACTGAAGGTAAGCTTACCTTCTTTGGACTTTTCCACTAGTCTCAGGAGCCTGGTATTCCTGAAGGTTGGTCTTACTAATGAAGACCAAGGTGAAAAGTTGTTGAGTACCTTGGCCTTGGGCCAGTTTTTCCAGGTCTCTGCCCCATTCAACATCAAACTCACATTTTCTGTGGTCTTTCTTTGCTGGTGGTATACCTATAGAAGCCTTCCTTGCTACCCTTTGTATTCCTCGCTGGATTTTCCTCCAGATGGACTTTGGCTTTCCTTATCAGGTTTAAATCAGCTTTAACCATTCTTCATTGTGGGCTCAAGCTTGTCTTAAGCCTTGCTTTTGATTTAACATTTTCATTTTTGTTGTTATAATTCAAGATTTAAAAGGCAGTTACTTTAATTCACTTCACACTGCTGCTTGGCTTAAAGAAATCAGCTGCATATGGTATTTCAAGGTGTGCTCTTACTGAACTCCTATGAATGCTGATTCTCTTCCAACTCATGACTATTTTATAACTGATAATGCTGGTATCAGAACCATGGGAAAACAGCAGGGGCTTAACTGTGCTTGTGAGTGCTCTGAGTTCTAATTTGTGTTCCTCATGGTCTGAACAGTGTGCTTCTTTTATCGCTGTAAAGTGCCACCAGAACATTCTTGACCTTTTTTTTTGTTTGTTTGTTACAAGATGATTGTTATGTCACACATTCCAATGCAACCACTTGAATCCTCTGTGCGTGTGAACATATTAATTGCACAGGGAACTGAATGCATGCATATAATGATCCAGTGTATTTTCTAATGGAGGCAGTTGAGCTTGGATTGATTCCTGAAAGGGGAGGTGACATGCTCCTCTTCCATTATTTTCTGCCATAAAGTGTAGATTTTATAGTTGACTGTGAACTCCTACAACTGAAAGACACAAATGGCATTACAATGGGGGATGCAGGATACAAACTGTAGAGCACTTGAATGTTCTGCCCACTTCCATGCGAAGCTGGGGAAAATTATAAACCTTATGGGAAAAGCTAAACATGCTTTCAGGGCTCCTCACGGAATATAGTGTGTACAGGTTTTTTGTTTGGATTCTGAGTGTAGCAGATTTTACCACTTTTGCTCATGCTGAGTAGCTCTTACAGGACTAGGACCATTTATTTCAAATAGCTTCTCTGTATGTGTGCACCTCTTATCAGAGGAAAACTTACAGGATGCTACTTGTCAGCTTGCCTTGAGAAGGGAGCTTCACGTGAAGGTTAAGGACAAGCCACATTTACTTGACCAAAATATTTAAAAGCTATTATATAGTGCAGAGATCTACAATGCTTTGGGAGCAGGAGCTGAGTGCAGAGTATCCTTGAATGGTGGCCAGAGGTCTTCCCTGCCTGTGCTCCATAAATGCAATTGTTTTTTTCTTAGCAGACCATGCAAGACTAGAGATTGGCAGATGAAGATGTACAAGTCAGGTCTGCTGCTGCAAAACTAGGTCACCTGTGTAAGACTTTAGCATTTTTATCCTCTGAACAGATAGCAGGTTTGAGTATCCAGAGGTAAGTAAATTAGCTGTATTTCTGTCTCTTTGTGCAGCAGTGCAAATAACTGTCCCATCCCAAGCCTGAGTAGGAAGTGGACTGTGAAGGCCAAGAGAACCCGAAGAAACATTTCATTCACTGCTTGCAATGAATGGAAGTGATGAGCAGGACTAGCCCATAACATTGTTAGCAGCTGTTCTCAGGTGATGGCAGAGGTGTTGTTTTAATGTCAGGCCTCATTTTTGTTTAACCATGCACAAAATATCCGAAAATTTCACATGTGTGGCCAGAATGTCTGATGGGCAAACTGCAAATTCAACCAGAGGGGAGATACTGGCTCTGCATATCCCTAGCAGTTACTATATGGTGGCTTTTCCCATGTGTATCAAGGCACATTTTCAAACCCCATCTCCAGAGCAGCAGCAATTTTGAATGGGACAGAGCAATGGTGATCTGCTACATGAAGAAGGGTATGGGATCTCCAAGGATAGGCTCAGGATATCGCATGGTATGAGTGTCACCTTGAAAGCATATGCAGATAAAAGCAATACAGCTCAGAAAATACAAAGCCACAGGGTTGTAAGTACTTCAGCCTCATGTCTTCCATGAAGGAAATTCACTGCCAAAGAGAAGAATTTTTCTTTATCCTGCTTGTCTCTCACATACCAGACTACTTCCACAAACCAAGCTCAGGGTAAAGATTTCCCTTAAAGCATGAGCAATTATCAACATATTCATGCACTATTCATGCATCAACTATAAGTTTTATAGTTCATTATATTCAGTGTTTAGCTCTGTATTCTGATTATAGATGAAGACTGAGTTCTCTTTAGTTCATGCATTTCTGGTGAATGTCTGAATACCTCTGTGATTTTAAAATTTACTGCTTCTAAAATACTATGTCAGTTCCTCCTGATGTTCCATGATACTGTGTAAGTATGGATTTCAACAAAAGTACAAAGCCCTGGAAACAGTGGAATACAGTTTAATGAGACTCACTGGCACTGCCATCAAGATTAAAGTTTCATAGCAGCAATGACTGGCATAATCAATCTCTAAATTCATTTTAACCGTAAACCTCTTCAACCTCGACATAAATCTTAAATAATTCTGTATTTTCAGGATAATTCTCAGAGGACCCAGAATCACCTACTTAAAATTCAATACAGACACAAAATACATATATTTATTAGTCCCATAACTAATCCAGTTTATATTAAAATCAAACAACAATTCACTCTCTGGACATTCTCCAACTTTTTTTTTCATATTGAACAAAACTAGGCTTGCATAAGCCAAACAAAATAGCAATGATTTTTCTTCACATCTGAAGCAAACATTAGTAAGTAAGGAAATCCAGAGGAGTTTAAAGTTCTATGAGCTTCACAAGCACTTGGCAAATTTGCAAGACACCTGGAGTCTCATGATAATTTTATTGCATAAACAAAATGAAGGAGACCAAATCTTAAAAAAGGAAACCAGTGGAGCTGTGTGGTTGACTACTTGCTGATATATCTTCAAGGAGGATACAGTGAAATGACCTTTTCAATGGTAAAGATTGAGTTATACAAAGGGTGGAGAAACCCATATGTATTCTTTAGTCTGCTCAGTTTTTCTATTCAGAAAAATAAAGAAACACAAATGAGTGACCTGGCGTAAAAAAAACTAGTGGTAGTCTGAATGCACAGGACATCACCATGCTTTTGTTGAAATACAGCTATCTGTTTCAAAGTTAGCTCATTTGGCTTGGATGCAGGGAGGTGATCTATTTCCTCTGAGGCTTGAAGTATATTGTGCTTAGGAAACAGGTGTGGGCAGGTGCCCATGCTGCAAGGATCTGTGGTGTTTGGGGACCTCAGTGCCTCCCTGCCCTGCCTCCCTGCCCTCCACATGTTGTCCAAGGCTATGGTGTTCTGAGTCCTCCCTGCGATGCTTCAGGCAGCTGTGATGGCTCACACATTTGCGGAGACGGTCTCTGTCCTATGCAGGGTTTCCAACAAATGCTTGCTGACCTCTCTCCGTCACACATCCTGTATGAGATCAACAGTTCCCCCACATCTCTCCTGTGAAGCTAGACATTCTGATCTGGATGCTTTTCCTAGCAAAGGGCCTCCAAACCACTCCAAGGGCCTGGGAAGCATCCCACCCATACCCTCAGAGGGCTGATTGCCAGGATTCATAGCAGCAAAGGCAGCACCTGTCCCACTGGTGATGTGGAAAGAAGCTCTCTGAGGTGCTGGAAGGGGATTGCCATCAAGGCCTGTAGGAGTTGCTTCAATATGAGTTAACAGAGGAACTGGATGGACAAAGTCCCAAGTAGGAGTTTGAGCTAACACTGCCATATACACATATCCCACATACTCCTGGTAGTTTAGCTGTTGGCAGTGAGAGAGCTGAATGCATAGCATGAGGACCAGAGTGAGCAAGCCTTTATATCCTCTGTGTAACATTCGAGATAAGAACCTGTTTTATTCAACAAAATAATCTCTCATAGAGAGAAGACAGGAGTCCCTAAGTTAGGAGTATGAACCAGGATCATTGGGGACACCCAGGATCACATTGCTGAAATACTTTACGTCTCTTCTTACTCTCAGAGTGAAGCTAGTGAAAACAGAAAGCAGTGTTTAAAAACAAGGCACAAATCTGCCTTGTGAACTGCCTTTGTAGTTGCATAGGTAAGAATTCATCCAGTCTCTTTGTGCCAGCTAAAGATGGCCACCTAATGGCTGCTCTAGGATTCTTGAAGTGCTAGTGAAAAGGGGTTTTCTGCTCCAAATTATTATTTTTTTTTCTTCCATGGCACAGTGCCAGTAACAAGGATAGAAACTACCAAATAAGCCATAAAGGTGACCCTAAAGGAACTCTCTGAAGTGGAGCAATTCCAAGGGAACATCTGTGGCAAAATGAGATTTCATTTATATTGGCAGTGAGATAAAATGTCAATACTTTCATGAAGATATCCCTTGCAAGGATAATTAATTCCTGGAAGTCTCACTTCTGCAAATGGCATATGTTCTGCCATCTTTGACTGCAACCTTAATTACTGGTCAGCCATGGAATTTCCTTGAATTATTTCCACTCTGAATAAAAATTTGCTGCTGGGCACACTAGCAGTGGAAAGGATAAACTGGCAAATTCAAGACACTAGGATTACTAGGATCTCTATCTTCCCTCTCTTTATTTAGTAGGGGAAAAGAAAGTTGTTTCTGGGAGATATTTACTGAAAAGAGAAGTACAAGACAAGAATTGCAAATCAAGTCTGTGGCTCAATTGGCATTGAAGTTACCTAAGCAAGATCTCCCCTAAGGCTGATGTCTGTGAAGTCCTGAGTCACAGAAGTACTGCTGCTCTCACTGTTGGGAAATACTTGCTGGGAGCAAAAAAGTGAATATCATTAGAACAGTGGATACTTATACTTTTCTAGCAGAACAGATAAAAAATCTGCCATGAGAGTTGCTCTTTTGTCTTTCCTTCACTCCTGAAATGCCTTATCAATGCTATGGCTTTTGGGCCAATTTCACTTGCAATGGTGCTTGCATATCTCTAACTGTGATAGCCAAGGAAGGCCATTCAATAGGGTGAACAGAAGAGAATTTGAGCATCTGTTTATTATGAAGTCCCAAGGAATTTTCAGTATCTCCAGGGTCATTTAGGATAAGAACAGCATAATGGGCTAGTCTGAGCACCTTTTGAAGCCTTTCAACATCCTGAATGAGTCAGTAATTTTTGAAGAGTAGCATATTCCCAGAGTTGTTTTTATTAATCTCCATTTAACCAATCACAGTATTATTTGGGAAACACTAGAGAATCAGTACATGCCTTCTCTCTGGTTACTCTTCTACATATATTAGGACTTGCATCCAGAGCAGCAGCCCTAACTGTTGGGCTCTCTGGAAGACTCTGGGCTGAGCTGAGCTTATGACATGACTTTCCTAATGAGGAGTTGTTTCCAGAGAGGCATTGGCTTTCACGAGTCACTGCAAGCAAGAAAGTGAACATCACACAAACTTATAATCAGTTGCTGACATATATATAGTGCATTGATGCTCCTGATTAAACACCTGTTATGCCACCAAGTTGGAGGTTAAAGGCAGAGGTGACTAGCTGACAGGCTCATAAGAGAATGTCCTTCCAAGCATTTTGATCTGAAAGAGCAGGCTTCCTGCATGAAAGTTTTTTTAAACATGGGAAAGCATATTTCCCTGCTACATTTTTTACTCTTTTCTAGCTCATTACATAGGAAATGCAGTTTGTAGCAATGTGGAAAATCTACCCTTTTACTTACAAACCAAACATATGCACTTTTAGATTTATGGATTTACCATCTACAAACAAAGCTAGTCCTTCATGGACACTTCTTGACTGTGTAACTGGAAATTGTTCAGTTGTCTGGATCTTGTTCTGTATGAGAAATTGTTTGAATCTGTTTGGCAACTGGATCATTTGACACTGTTGCCTCTAACTACATTGCATACTAGACATACACACTGAGGAAGACTATTTAATATCAGCTGACTATAGCACTTAAAAAGTTTATTTGGGCATTAGGTAATAGGAGATTGTGAGTCCATATATAAATTAGAAAACAGTCCTGCCAAAATGTACTCCAAGAGTTTGGCTCTTATCTATATCCCCATCCCATGTGATTGTGTTTGAAAATCAGTGACTCAAATGAAGAAAACCTGGAAAAAAAGTGAAAGAAAACCCTGAAGGTAGAGTCAGATTGTCTTTTTCTACCTGTACTTAAGGCAAATGTGACAGTAACTCATCAGAATTGCAGAGTGCTTTGTTTGACATGCTGATTTTTTTTCTACTTAGTCTCCCTAAACAAGTGTTGATTCACTTCAAAGGAATACTTTTGTGTCCTCAAAATATTTACTTCAATATGCAGTAAAGTGCTGTGGTGATGTTCTTCTCAAAAGTGTTTACAGTGAAATGACTTTTTAATGTGTTACAGTTAAAATTTTGCTGATGGACCAGACATTTATCTTATTGTATTACTAATTGATACTTAGAAAATTCAGTGACAACTTTATAGCTTGATTCCTTTGTCCCTGATTGCTTGAAACAGGGTCTTGTTTAAATAGGGAAGACTGTTTCCACACACTGAAGTTATCCAAGAGTGGACCAAGTGGAAGTGGGGTCTAGGGCAAAGCTGGGAGTGTTACATTTTGGAAAGGGCAAGTAGTGGAGCTGGCTTGGTTTAGCCTTTCCTTGGTGCCTATAGATTTCTTCATTCTCCTGTCTGTATTGCTTCTTTTCTGTATCATTTCATGTAGTTTACAGCTCATTGCAATATGCTGTGGGGACAAGTGCTGTCATTCCTGAAACCTATGTAAGTCTTGCTCCCACCAAAGATATTTATGAATGCTTTTCTGCAGGAAAGGCTTGGGAGAAATCTTGAATTAGATTGCAAACCCTTCATAGGATTGAGAAAGCTGTGCCATGAATGCTAAGAATGCAAATTATGTTCAGATCATGGGCTGAATATTTACTTTTGATTCAAAAATTGTATTGCTTGTTGAAAGTAAGTTTCCTCACATCCAGATTGAGTGTGGTTGTAGAAGGCTAAGTGTTGGCTGTAGGGATTTTCTTACTTCTTATCAGAGTAGAAGATGGTGGTGGTGGTTTCACACACATTGCAATTTCTTGTTAGGTTTTGAAGGGTCAAAGAAGTGGTGCATCACTTAGGAAGCTGTTATCCAGGAAATTATCTCAGGAGCAATTGTATGTGTATGTGATTAAATGGTATTGATCATGCTTGTATTCAAAGTACAAGCAGAAGAGAAAAGGTAGAAGCCTGTATTAGCTGGACTAGAGATGCAAAGGTGTTAAAAAGTGTTCAAAGTGATATGCAGTACAAAATAAACCTGTCTGTAGGGTAAATCTTGCGTGGGTCTTTCCACATTGCTTGCAAAACCATTGTTGCAAAATATGCAGTGTAACATTGCCCTTGATCATAAGGTTTCCTGAAAACATAGGACTCAAATCTTACAGGGTGCAGCATAACTAGTTGCACCCTAAAAACTGGTTTTTTCTCCCCACAGTTTCCAGACACTGAGCTTTAAAATCCTATTCAGTTAGATTTTGCTTGGAAATTTTTGTGCAAACTGCTCTGTGACTGGTTTTGAATCAAATTTCATTAGGTTGACCTTTATTGCTGTGATTTTAAGCAAGAGGAATAATCACCATCCAAACACAAACTTTAGTTGTAAACAGTGCCTGTAAGCACTGAAAGGCAACCTGGGTCTGACATTTTGTTTGGCAGAAACATCAGGCTATGGTCTTCACCTGCTAGCTCTCTGCTTTGAAATGGAGGCTACAGAGGGTTTCTTTGACTCCTTACTTGGTTTTGTGATGCTGCTCAGAGCACATCAAGTCTTTCTGTCCTCCTAATATGTTGCCACCCAGCTGTTTTCCTCTAACCCAACCGATCCTTAGTATAAATATCACACACTGAGTGGAACCATGTAATTTTAAATTTGCTCATGCACAATTATTCTTCTTTCCATTCTTCTGGTCTCTGATGTCCCACCTGTTGGTTTCTGACAGCTTGCCAGCTTTGGCTCCAACAGCCATAGTTTTCTCAAGTTCTACTTCTGGCCTCTTATCATGTTGTGTTGCTTAGCTGTTTCTTGTTGCTCATTTAAAAAGCTCTTAGTTTCATCTGACTCAAATACTAAAATGATGGTTATTTACTAGCAAGTTGCTAATCAGGCTCATTTTGGTGGACCATTAATCTCAGTCTCAAGGACACAGACACATGCAGGCATGGGGAATTCATCAGGGCAGATAGCCTCAAGGGGCCAGAGAAGGCTAGGCTCAGACTCCTTATAAAATATTTCTGTTTTTATTGTCTTTATAACTAAACAAAGCATCTCTGCATGAGAATGCTACATGTGCGTATCTGAAGTCCTACTACTAGCCTCAGCCAGGTAAGGCAGATAACACAAGGAAGCAAATTTTCCTTTATGGTGCAGAATATGAAAATCCTGTGTTTGAAGCATTTTCTCAACATAGTGCAGCTACAGAAACAATGCAGGAACAAAGGACTGATGACAGGTAGCTGATACTGATTGGACTTGATTTGTTTCTTGTGGGAGGACAGTGCAGCTGAATTACCTCTTGTGTTTATTAGGATTTACTGAGAAAAAACCCTGTTATTGCTAGTCTTGGTTTTGAACAATGATCTTTGCTTTTAAATTTTGTACAAAAAATATGTCAATTTTTGATCAAATAAATCTAGATGTTGTCTTGAAAGAGGAAGATTGTGTGTGACTAATGCCAGGTCAGTAACTCATGCATGCTTTCCTGAACTACAGAATTCAGAGGTACAGTAAGAAATTTCTATTTTGGTACACATAACATAACATGAAATTTCCCAAGCTCATGACAAGGTTTTTAATAATTATGTAAATTTATGAGATAGAAAAAGAAACATGGATTAATTAAAAAAACATATGTTGACTCAAAGTTCAGAAGTCACTGCAAATTTACAGGTATATGGGAAATGTGGAAGAATCCTGTATATCTGTGAATATTTAACTCATTAGTTTCCACCCCACTGAATCTAGGGCATCAACACACCTCAGAAATCAGAGCTGTGATCTTGCTGCAACTGAAATAATTATTATTTTATCAAAGACTGCAGGTCTTCAAGCCTGAAATTTTCATCTCTCCTATAGTGAATTTTCTGTAGAGTGAGATTCAGAATAAACCAGAAAGTTCCTCTTTACTCTGTGATTAAAAAAACCCTCAACCCGTCTAGTGCTTTCTAAGGTGATATATTTCAGATCTAATAATCACCTGGATGCTTTGTGATTTTTGAAAATTTTTTATTTTTAAAATGCCTTCTCTCCTCATATTCTACTTAAGGTACTTAAAGGCCTTACTTCTAATTAATCTTTCTCTGTCATCAATAGCAATTTATTATTTTTAAACCTGGCTATTTTTCCTTCCCTCCTCCAAAGCGATGAGAGCTAGAATCCAAATTAAGTATTTTTGCTCTGACAATAGGCAAGCACTTTTGAGGGGATCATTCATTTTGCTCAGTCTCAGCACATCCAGGTTCTTAAAAGAACCTGTCAGACTCAATCTTCTTTGAGATTTCTATTTCATTCTGCTGTGCTTTGGACATTCTTGTGGCCTTTTTTTTTCCCCATTGCTGTTCAGTTTTACTTTACCTTTCTCTAGAAAATAAAAGAATCTTAAGTTGATAAATTGAGATAGATTGGATCATTCATTTTGCTCAGTCTCAGCACATCCAGGTTCTTAAAAGAACCTGTCAGACTCAATCTTCTTTGAGATTTCTATTTCATTCTGCTGTGCTTTGGACATTCTTGTGGCCTTTTTTTTTCCCCATTGCTGTTCAGTTTTACTTTACCTTTCTCTAGAAAATAAAAGAATCTTAAGTTGATAAATTGAGATAGATTAGATTATGTTGCATGTTATTTGACTGTTAACATAACAAATTTACTTTCATAATTAAACTTGTTTTAATTTTCTAGCATCTTATTTCTTGAGAACAAAAAAATTGCACAGAAAGATGAGTACGTTATCAGTGTCTATCAGTCTTGCTCATTTCTAGTAGTCTTATTTGTTTTGGGAATTCTTTGAATTTCAAAGTCTTAATATTTTGAAGTCAATCTTTCTTCTTATATTGACTGACAGCAAAGTAGAGGACCTCAGCATATCTGTAACATCTTGCCTTGTTCTGTGCCTATCTGGTTACAACTTTCCTTGACTTTGTCTCCAACTCCTTATGACAGTTAGCAAGCTAGATTGCTTGTGTATTCATCAACAGCTGCAGAGTTATAAAATTCATATTTAAATTGATGTTTAGTGTATTTAGGAAAATTAGGGAGTGTCTGAATTGTAAACTCAATGACGTGCTGCATTCGAAAACACAAAGGCAATTGATCAATGTGGCAAAGAGGACGGGTGTTAATTTAAATTTTATGGCTTCTTCTTTCATCTGCATTGTAATATTGATTATTGTCTCTGAAAATAGTGTAGCATGATGTTAGGCATTTTTTCAGGCTAATACATGAAGAATTAGGACAATCTTTAATAATGTGGTAAAGGAAAATAGTAAAAAACATTAACTAAAATAATCTAGGCGATCCTATTAAATCTCCTGTGCCTTTCTGTTGCTTTACTCTGTATGCTTTACTCTTGATTGCATTTCAGAAATGTAATGAGATAAAAAGAGAAAATAATCTACATAACCTTAGATTAAAGTCAAACTGCCTTTTCTTCCCTATATAATTTTATAGACAATTCATCAAAATATTTGCTAGGTTTATTATGTACTAAGAAAAAACCTAATGACTAATTACTGGGATTTACCATATGTATGATAAATCCATTATTTCACAAAGATTCATAATTATAGGTTCTGGTCCTGCACTATTACACCTCAACAGAAACTTTGACATTGTGACAATAGGATGAAGCCCTATGTATACAAGGTAAAATAACATGAGACCTTCCCACACCTACTTTCTGATACACAAAAGTGGATTACATCCTTCCTAATACTGAAAGACAGCAGATGGATTATTCATTTAACAGTTTACTGGAAAACTGGACAGAGAAATTTCAGTGTCATTTTAATAAAAAAAAGAAATTTCCTTTTCTCTCCTACCACCCTTCTCAAATGGTGTCTGAAAAAAGAAATGCAATTTGATGAACTATTGACCAGAAATGCCTAAAAAATAATGAAAAATAGTAAATAATGTCTCTTTGGAAAGAAACAGATCTTTGAGTTCCCACATATACCCTTACAGCAGCTATGTATAGGAACCTGCAGGAAATTTTAGTAACGGTATCTCTGATGCAAAAACCTCAACTTTTTCCTTACTGTTTGGAAAACTTTATTTACAAATGACTTTGAAAAGCTCCAAGCACTCTTAATGTCAAATGCCAGTTACTGTGCTGTGCCTTAACTCTTATGAGGATAAAGATGATTAAAAAACCTGCATTGCCTATTGACTCTGACTTGACAAATGAGCCCAATGTCATTTGACACTGATTTCTTAGTGGAACAAGGCTTCTAATTACATGATTTGTACCTGTGTCAAACAAAGGCAATGGGATTAAAAGAAACAAATATACCAAAGTCAGTTAGTTATTAAATAGTTTTCCCCACTCCAGACTGTTAATCAAAATATCTCGAGGGTCTGTCTAATGCTGCTTTAACTCCACTCTGGATGTTTCAGCCATTTTAGATACTCTCTTCACCATTAGACCACATTGTTTCAATGTTTAACTCTCTGTGAGTTTTACAGCCATTCCTGTAGTAATAATACTGTCACTAAAAAGGATGTTAATCCTAATAGACAGACCAGGTTCCAGGCTTTGCAGTGAACAATTATATGCAGAATTACCTCCTGTTTTCATTAGCTGTATACACCTACATTTCAGTACTTTGTAAATTGGGTTCTTATTTTAAACTGGTTAAAAAAATTATTTACCTGAATTATTTGCAGCTTTTCCGTTGTTCACTAAGGTTGGAGAGATGTTGTCAATTTGACTATTTGCTATTCCTCATTTGTTGCTTGTACTGGTCACCTAAATACTTTTCTGTGTTTTGCTTCACCTGACTGGATGACTCCAAGAGTACAAATAAATTTGAAAATAGAAGTTAAAAATTTTAGCTCAAATAGAGATTTTCATTGGTTTCTCAGCCAGTATTTCATATAACCCACTTATGAAACACTTCAAAAAGGAGAAACAAGTCACACAGGTGATATCATCCTTTTTACTCAAGCCTGATGTCCAATAATATCTTACAGAAACTAGTTGGACTATGGTATTACCACTACTGAGTCAAATCTACATTTTCATTTTAACATACAGCTTGTAGCTTTTTCCAGTCATCATAACTTCCACCCAAAAGCTATGCAAGGAGATATTTTAATTCATTATAGCCATACTATTAAGCTTATTCTCTTTTGTTTATCATAAGAACATTTCTCATATTGAAGATATTTTATTAGCTCATGTAAACCATGGGATTTACAGTCTTCAATACAGCCATATGGGTGTATATTTATATCAGCTGAATATCTTTTCCTAAAAATGCTCTTTTGAGTAAAAATATGTACTTTCTTTCAAAGGACATGTGGGAGAGCTGAGAAATGTTACAGGTCTAAAGAAAGTCTCAAATCAAAATCAAACCAAGACCTTTCTCCATTAACACAGTTATGAATGGGTTAAGAAATTCTTGGGTCCTGAGAATAGCTGTGGCCAAATGTGATGCTGGAGGCTCCTCTTACACCTTTGTTTACAGCAATGAGGCTCTTCAGTCATTCTAGTCTGACAAACCAAGGAAGTTTAATTGTACCTTTTGGTTTTATTAGTGTTCTGGCTGCTCAATATTGTCTTCTATTTTGAGATTCTAGCAATGGGCATGGGTAATAAGAAAAATTCCTACAAGAAACATTGTAACTTTTAAAAATGGATTTAGTTTTCTTTTTCCTTTCTTTTTTTTTTTTTTTTTAAACTTGAGATGATCTCTGTATAACTATGTCTATGTTTAGAACAGTATTACCTGCTCTGGTGCTGATGATGTACTTGTAATGTACAGTCATGCTTTAAAAGTAAACAGACAAATGTAGTTAAATTTGTACTTTATCTAGTCCGTCTTTTCAGTGCTCTGATTGATATAATAATTTGACCTGTTACATACTCTGACTTAGGCTGTCTGTTTACTATAAAATGATAATTCTAATTAGAGCTGGACAAAGAATTTCTTGCCTTGTACCTGCATGAAGGAAGAGGAAAATGAGTAAAATTTGGAATACTGAACTCATTTCACACCTAATTTTGTATGACCATTTATTAAAAGTGGGTATTTTTTCAAGCAAGAAAGCAGAACTAAGTATTCTGAAGTAGATTATTGCTTGTGTCAAAATGTGAATAACTTTCATTGATGTAAGCAGATCTAGAGTGAAACAAATGTATCCATATTGAAGGTGATTGGAGAAGTTTTGCCACTTTATTTGTCCTGGCGTGGTTAAATACGTAGGATTAAGGAACAGACTATAAAATGTGTAGTGGCATACCCTTGTCTGTGCACAGCTATAGATAAGATCTGTGCCTACACAACCCAAGATTGCTGTTTGGGATTTTCTACTCACATATTAAGCCCTTGAATATTCCACAGATTTAGAGTATTACAAAAGATATCTTTTTATTCAAGTATGGAGTTTTGACAACTCCTCATTAAATCATCCAGCCTATTTATGGATCACTTTCACAGTTTCCACTGCTTGTTTTACTGAATGGTTCTTTTTTTTGACTAAAAATCAAGCTGTAGAAATCATGAAATCGTAGATAAGCCCAGTTTTTTGTTCATTTTGCTGATCTCAGTCATGATTTTGGCAAGTAAAAGGAGGGGAGTTAATGAAAATTGTTACATAAATTCGTAGATGTTCTTGAATTCTTGGGAAGTTCAGAGAAGACTGTCCAGTGCTAACAGCTGTGGAAAAAGCTCATACAAACTTTTATGCTGTATTTACCTATTTGACAACACTGAAGGCTTGTGTGACTCTTAAAATGATGACGAAATGACATCAGAAACTTCTGTTACAAAAGTAATAACGATTATATTAAAATCAAGTATCTAGTAAAATGCTAGTGACCTTATAAAAACCTCAGGTTGTTAAGGAATGAGTGCTGTAACCACTGTCTTTCTGCTCTGCTTTCCTCACTTTCTCATTATCCCTAAGATTCAGCTATAGACTGGAAACCTGCAGGCAGGAACACCTTGGAAACGACACCTTAGCAAGAATGCAAACTCATACATATACTCCCACTCACCAGCTGTGTAATTCCTTGCAAGGAATGGTTAAGGTATTAATAGATTACCAGTGATGCAGAAAGAGAGATCCCTGCCCAGACAGCGCAGAGTGCAGAGCTTGTGCATTGGTGCTGAAGCCACAGGGGATGCTGCTATCATCACTGGGGTAACCCTTTGCTGGTTTCAGGTCTGCAGCCTCTGCAACCTCTGTCTGTAACCCCTGCTGTAAATGTCTTGTCCTGCCCCAAGGGCTTTAGCTCACTCATGACCAAGTGTCCTGGATCCAGCTGTGACATAGTACAAATGTGTAACCTTCCCCCAGACTGCTGAGAAAGGGCACCGAGAAAGAGCTGTGACAAAATCTGTACAGAGAAAAGGAGGGTAAAACTTAGAATTTCAGGTTGTGGCTGTTAGTAGCTCAAGGATTCAAAAGAGATAGTGTGGGTATGGAAAAGTATGAAATCCTAAAGAGAAAAAAAGAGGGAATCATCAGGTTGCCAGGTCAAACCATTGGTATCATCTGCATTAAAGGAGCTGGTGGGAATGGTAACACAGTGTGCTGATTTATGACTGGGATAGAGTTAATTTTCTTCACAGTAGCTAGTATGGGGCTGTGGTTTGGATTTGTGCTGAAAATGATGCTGATAATATAGAGATACTTTTGTCATTCCTGAGCAGTTCTTGCACAGAGTCCAGGCCTTTTCTGCCTTCTGATGCTGCCCTGCCAGTGAGCAGGCTGGGTGTGCATGGGAAGTTGGGAGGGGACACAGATGGGACAGCTGATCCCAACTGACCAAAGGAATATCCCATAACATATGGTGTCATGCTCAGCATATAGAGTTGTGGGAAGAGGAAGAAAGCAAGGGGAGACATTTGCCGTTGTGGCATTTGTCTTTCCAAGAGCCCACCTTCCCTGGAGATGGCTGAACTCCTGCCTGACCATGGGAAGTGGTGAGTGAACTCCTTGGTTTGCCTTTTCTTGCATGCACAGCTTTTGCTTTCCCTATTAAACCATCTTTTCCCCAACCCATGTGTTTTTCTCACTTCTGTTCTTTCAATTCTTTCCCTGATGCTGCTGGTGGGGGAAGAATGGGCAGCTGCATGTTGCTTAGTTGCTGGATGGAGTTAAACCACAACACTCAGAAATACTCTGTCCCCGGGGTCTGTAGCACTTGCCCCTTCTCCTCCTGCTTGCCTGACAAAGACTCCAGTGCCTTGTCAGTGATGGTGATCACAATAAAGCTTCGCTGAAGGGATTGGTGAATGCTAGCTGTCTTTTGTGTGAGATAACCAATAGATAATTGATTTTTACTTTTAAGTTGCATATATCCTGACTAAACTTGCGTCTGGAAAAAGATGCCATTGCAACTTGACCCCAAAAGAGTCTGCAACACCTCCAACAGCTGCCTCCATCAAATCAACCTCTTCCTTAGCCGAGCTACCAAAGCCAGGGCATGGATAATGCCAACTGCCCCTGCACTTTCACACTGGCCTGAGGGCTGTCCTTGGGGCTTAGTGAGGTCAGTGCCTGTGTTCAGCCTGTGCAGAGGGTCTATCAGGGAATGTTTCTGCACCAGATTCAAAGGTAGTAGGGTATTTTCAGGAGCATGGACCCTGCAGATGGCTAGCAGTCTCCAAACCTACCTGTTTTTACAGGTAGGCTTCCTAGCCTTCATTTAGCTCCATGTAACTCTACCCATACCAGGCGAGCTTGAAAGAAGCTTAGGCATTTTTAAATAAGCAGGATATATGGGGTAAGAGGGATGTTCACAGACCCTGTGTGAACAAGCAGTCTGCTAAAATATAGGGTAATTTATTTTTAGCAAAATTCTTTAAGAAAAAAAGTATTCAATAAATTGTCTGTAACTATGTGTAGGCTGTATAGCATGTGTCTATTTTCCGTATGGTGATACTGCATGCTGTCAGTGTCCTAAAGCACTTGCATGGCTGCTGGGATGAAGGCAACAGTCTCATACTCACCAGCCATTTCTGTCTTGTCTGGTGTCAAGGAAAGGTCTGTCCCCTGTGCAGGACCCTTTTATAACCTTCCCTCCCCTCCAGGAGTGCGAGTCACTTCTGAGCTGCTTAGTGACACAAGCACTGTTCTCTGCAGTGGCAAAACATCTGTGTCACAGCTTGGAAGTAGGTTGCTCTGATGCAAGTGCTCTT
>NW_008662118.1:22610-25802 GCF_000695815.1 Acanthisitta chloris
TGCTATTGCCAAGGTGAAAGGAGTCATTTTTTTTCTGGTTATCCCCTATTTAGCTAGTGCATACTTTTGCAGAATAGACTATTAACTTCTTATGCAGTAACGTCACTTCCCTGACTAGATTGCATCCGCTATTCATAAAATCATTGCATTTCAATGTTATTAGATTATAAAACATCAGCTTCTCATTCAACACCAGCACATCCAGAGACAGGACTCTACCTGCGTATATTGAGACAAATCCCTTCCTGTGAAATCTCACCATCTGTGGTTCATACTCCTAAACCTTCTGATATTTGCAAATCAAAAAGGGCAAAGAGGTCAAACCACAATCTGCAAAACACTCCAGATGCCTGCTCCATTTTCTGTGGGAGTCACGATTCAGCTGCCTGGTGTGTTGCAGGGAAGCAAAGGACACACTCTTACATCACCTTGTTAGAAACTATTCTTTGTCTGGAAATCAGGACTGAGGCTTTTGTGTTGTTCTGTCCTATGAATTAAGTATGAAAGAGCAAATATAAGGGTCGTTGCTGTAGTAAAACCTTTTTAGTAAGGACAGCACAGCAGTAGACATGGAAAGCTGTTAAATTTTGATTGCATGTACTAAAATAGATTAAATCTAATGACATTACGGCTGGAACAAATTTAGGATCTTTTGAGATAAGGGAAGAAATTGGGGAGTGAGAATGACTCTGAGTCATAGATGAGTCCTGATCTCGGAGGATGTGCACAGGCAATACTTTCATTGATCTCAGCATAGATCATCACTTGCATAACAACTTCCGAATCAGGCCCATTTTGAGTGCTGAGTCAGCCTAAGATTCTCAAATGTAGTTATTTTATCAAGCAGTTAGTTTGGAAAGTGTGGGAAGGTATTTTTATAGCTCATAAACTTTGTGAATTTTGATATTCCCTCCCTGCCCTGAGCCTGATACTTAAAGAATATTAATTTTTTTAAAAAAGAGGTTAAAAAATTGGCATAGAAATTAAGGCAGAAGATGCTTATTCTCTTAATTCCATTTCTCAGTGTTTGCAAAGAATCAGAAACCTCCTGACATTACAGGGGTGCTGATATTCCAAAGAATGTTGCATGACAAGAGTCACTTGCTAGTATTATCTGAGCTTCTTTGCATTGTTGATGTTTTTTCTTTCTGCTTAAAATCTAAAAGGACATGCATTTGTCTGAGAGAAGAAAATTATGTGGGGAAAAGTGCATATTTGAGTATATACTCTTTCCTTAAAAAAATCCTGACTCAGATCAAGAAATAACTGAAGTTTCTTAAAGGTTTATACATGTCTCATGGCATTTTGACATGGTAGGGACCTACATTATTTCCATATGTATATGCTGTCCTTGGTCCTTTACTCAGAATTCATTAGGAGCTTCAGAGTTCACAGCTGTCAGAGCTTTATGTCTGTGGATCCTTGTGTCTGCTCTGGCTTGTATCACACAAAGGACTCTACCTGAAAAGCCGCTATAAAGAATAGGTATGTTTAGCATAAATAATTGTGTTATATATATGTATATAAATGGAAAAATATTGCTATTTTCTTTAATGGTGAAAAAATGCCGCAGATTGAAATTTCACAATGTAGAGGTTTTTTTGCAATAACCTTCTGTAATAAAAAAAGCACATACATGATCAATCAGTAAAATGCAATTGGTTCTTTTACATCCATTAGAAAGGAGGGGAGTGTGTATTCTCCAAGCTTCCTTCATGAATATTTAAGAACAGATTAGATCATTAGGGTTTGTCACTTTCAAGCCATTGATCTGAATCAGATTTGCAACTGTGATACGTTGTTAAATTTATAATGGGCTGAAACAGACACAGTTGTCTTAAAGGAAAAAAAAAAAACGGGAAAAAGGGCAAAGGCTGAATATTGATTAGGGTATTTGAAATGCAATTGAAGAATAATGCCGATTTAAGAACAGGTTTTTTTATTGAAGATCATCCCCATATGCAATAGATGGAACTGATGAATAAAATCATGCTTACTATGCGAAATCAGCTGTCCAGTGTAGATAATATGCTTGCAAAATTGTTATGGTTGGATCTTGCTAATGCCTTAATACCATGACAACATTTTCAATCACTGGCAAATTAACCTACTATTTGTTTCTGATTTGCCTAATTTTTCAAAATGGTTACAAGCTGGTTCCATGGAGAACACATGACAACTGTTCAACCTACTAGAGCACAGACATGGACAGGAACATAATATCTGCAGAGGAGTGTTTTTCTTTTTTTTCAAAAAAGTGTGATCTTTAAGACTGAAGTATACTTGTAGTCATGTATACATGCAGCTAGGCTGCACACATCTACCTGTAAGTCTGACCTCGGTTCACACATTCTTGCATGCATTTGCACTCATTCTTTTTTTTGTCTGGATATGTCTAACTTTGAGTAAGTACCAGTCAGATTATCCTGCTGCTCAAAGGTCAGAGTCTTCTGCCACCCATTTTGCATGGGTATGACTCTCATGTGGACGCTGCATTATTTATGTTAAAAGTACTCTCTGGATGTCAGATGAAATAAATGATGAGTGAATTTAAACAATGAAAACATAACCATGACATGTTCTTGACAGCATATTTTCTACAGGAATATACCAATGCAGTGTGAGCAGAAAGAGACCTCCACTGAAGTAGGTCACAGAACATTTGAATAAAATTCACAGAAAAATTACAATGAACTTTACAAAGAAGCAGTGACTAGTCATGTAGAAAAACTGACTTTTTTATTTCAAAAGAAAAATGAACAAAATTTGTATTTTACCAGTTTCAAGCAAAGTCCTTCTGAAGACAGAGAATCTTCTCTCTGAGCTGCTTTTGGAGAAGTCTGGAGTGATGACACATTTTCCCATTTGTAGACCATAAGATTGACACTGGTGTGATGGACCCTTCTGGTGCCAGACACAATCTTCATATACAACACCTGCCTTGCCACCCTGGAAAATACATTTTTGGTTTTCCCTGATACAGGAAGGACATCTTTCCTCAACAGCTTTGCTGCTTTTTTGAGGAAGGCAGCCATATGTTGGCTTACAGACAAATAGGATCCTCCCTGGGGCAATAGTTTTCCCTAAGCATCCAGGCCCTTCGGAAATGTTATGTGAGCTAAAATTGCCTGGTTCTATATGAAATGTATCAGATGTTGCTAGATAATTTATTTTGATATCACCTGAAGATCA
>NW_008662118.1:25828-31898 GCF_000695815.1 Acanthisitta chloris
CAAATTTTAAATAAATGCCCTCACTACCTCATCACTCTGGGAGCTGATGAATTTCTCTGAGTGCCATCTGAAAGGCAAATCTGGCCTTATGAACCTATGCCCGGGTTATGATGAATCCTTAAATATATTAAAGGCTTTAATATATTATTTTTTTTAATCGTCTAAGTCTAATAATGCTTCTTTAGTAATGTTAGTGGTGTCCTGAGCTTTTGACAGGCATTTTCTTCAGAACTGCTAAGGAGCTGATGAAGAGGATAAGTGGAAAAGGGAAAGTATGTGTTCAGACCTTTCCAGCTCCCCAAAGCTAGTGCTCGAACAAGTGCTCGAAAGAAGCAGAAATACCAACTGCTGCTTTAGAAAGAACACCAGACAACTGTATTTCCAGAAAACAAGTAAACATAGTAAAAGTAGTTCAGGAGCAAATTGTCATTCTAAGTGGATATTTCTAGGTTGTTTACCTGGTTCTATGTCAAGATATTAATGTACCATGTTATAATACCTCTTCAGTAGAAAACAGTTGATAACACTTGCAAACTCAGATTTTTGTTTTTTCTTATGACTTCTCAGTGCCATTTCTATCTTATGAAAACAACATTATCTATTATTTACTTTGTCTTGCAAAACAGGCATATAGGTCCAAAACCAAACTACATTTCTAAGATTCAAAAAGGGCATTAGCAACTCATTTAAAACTCATACTGAAGCCACGCTCAGTTTACTCACAAGATGACACAAAGCAGCACACTGTCTGACAATAGTGCAGTCACAGTGTGCTCTTAATGGCTTGCCTTACTCATATGGCACCAATGTGTTTTTCTGTAATTACCACTAAGTCTGCTGTTACAAAACCTGCATCACTCTGCCCTGTTCTAGCTCCCTGACCGTAATACTTCTCCTTCTATTTCACAAACAATCATAGCATAGCAAGTGACAATACAATTAATACTGGGTTAATGACACCTGGCCTACCCATGATGTACAATTCCAGTCTTCTAAATCTTTCAACAGTCACTCTGCAACCGCTCAGATGAAAGATAAATTTTCCTTGGTGTCTTGTAAGAATTCATGTGCATAGATGCAAATGCCCTCATGGGTCACACTATATTGCAACTGACTCTTCTCTGAATCTTGTAGAGCTACATTTCAGAAGTTCTGCAGTTCTGAAGGTACAAGCAGAGAGCATCATCCCTGAATTGCCAAGGAAGAGCATCTTTAAGAACATTAATGCTGTAGTTTCATAAGAAGTACCTGTGTTCCTGTGTCTCCTTCCTTCAGCAGTTTGTCTTTCCCTGAGGAGGAAGCAGTGCAAAGTGTTTGAGGACAGATACACTAGTCTACGTTTGTTCAGGAAGACTAAGGCACTTCCAATGTACTTGAAGGAAGAGATGAACTTAGCCTTTCCCCTGAAAGCTTGTAGACAGCAGAGTTCAATATTAATTTCACTTTTGCTAGTAACTGAAAGGACAGGGTTTGTTCTCTGCCCCTAAGGACAAATGACATGGAACAACATCCATCTTAAGGAGCAAATCCTCCCCACCACCCACTCCTTCCCCTACCCTTCCATAGTGTAATCTCATCTATAGGATTTGTTTGGAACAGGGTCTGGATCTTACCATATCATGCAATGACAGTTTCAAATATTTAACAAACACAGGGAAGCCTGGTTCATTCATACAAGAGCTGGCCCTAGGAGTCCATGAGGATCCTAGCAGAACAGCTGGGCTGGTAGGCTCATGGGGTGGCAGAGATGATTTTCATACACCTTTGCAGGACAGACACATCCATGGCATGGATTTTGATGTGAGAATTGTTAAACTCCTTGTTTGTGATTTTTCTTCAAGAGCTTGTGAAAATACAGGGTGACACAGGAGCTTGGTCAATAAAGAAAGATGAAGAGGAAAGATAAAAATTATTTTGCCATCTTTGCCTTTCATGTGAACACAGCATCCAACTGGACAAGTGAACAACAATGAGTCTGCTCATCTCAGGCTATTTTGTGAAAGATGTTTGATCCAGAATTGCCATCAAAACAGCAAATCATCATGCACAACAGGATAAAGCACACTGTAACAAGCTGCAACTTTGAAAAAGACCAAGAAGGTCATAACTACAATGCACCAGAGAAAGGTGGGACAATGTCTATTACTGCCAATGTCATAGGTCCCTGCAACTGAAAGAGATTTATTTATGAGGTGGAATTCCCAGTTGACAAGAGAAAATGGATATTGCCATGTACTACCAGGAAAGATAAGAAAATGCCAGCTGTTTCTGTTATTCTGGTATTGCTGCTCCCAAATCTGGTGATCAGCTCAGCCCTAAGTATGTGGACTACTCAGCTACCTGGCACAGGCTACTGCCATTAGAAACATGGGCTACATCTATGGCTTACTATTTTGGCTGTGGTCTTTTCCTACTATTTCTAAGCAGATAAAGGGAAAAAATCTAGAATTATGATAAAATTTACATAAGGGATAAATTTATGTAAGCAGCATAATTTAGCTCACCACTGTGAACAGTGACCCATATGGTGTTTATGAGGACCCAAGAAGCATTGATAGAGCTCCACTGGAAAATATTAAGTGCAGATCACACCATGTGTTTATTTTCTCTGCCCTGTTTCTTAGAACACTGATTTATCTTATCTGCAAGTAAATAACATAATGATGTGATGACAACTCTATTAAAGTTTTCAGTGTCTCTTATTAAGCATCTGTGAAATTTCATGTGTCTCTGCCACCTCTAAGCTATTGCTTTTCCAGAAATGAGTTAAAGCATCTCCTAAAAGGGGAGAGAGACCATTTATTTCTCTGTAGACTCACATTGAGGCTCTTGTACTCCAAATAAACCCCTCTTGGCTTTCACAGTTTTACCTCAAAATCTCTACAGGACTTGAAACCCAAGTTCATTCAACTTTATTATGACGCAGCAGCTCTCTTTAGCAGTCAGCTTTCATTTACCTCAGCAGGATTAAGTGAATCCATTATTTTCAGCTAACATGCAGTGGCTCTCCTTGATCCTTTGTACGTCTCTGCTTTTCAAATTTGTTTTTCTTAAAAAAAAGGTACTCTTTTATTTCTCTGTTCAAAATAAAAAGTCATGAAAGTCTCAATGGAAAAGAGTCTGGGGTCACTGTTTGAAATAAACACATCAATATTTAGTTACAGGGAAATAAAAGTCAGATAGGAAAGCAGAAAAGTCCTATGTGTCACTGTTAAATGGTGAGATGGTGGTTTCTGTCAGAAAGAGCTGCTTGCCTTTCAGCTTGTAGGAGGCTTATAAATAAAGTTGCTCACCCACGATTTGTTCACTTTTGTTTGTTTCCATCCCTTGCAGATCACCGTGACTGTAAATCATGCTGCTAAGTCTCGCTGCAGGCTGCCTTCACAGGGCAGCTCAGCCTCCCTGCCTGCTCTCTGCCCCACTCAATCCCCTATGGCAGCACAAAGAATCTGCTCTTTGGACAGCCAGCTGGATCAGATTGTTCATCTGGCTGATAAAATAATATTGGAGATTTACTATTTTTACTTTGAAATGTGGGATGAATTTTAAGCCAGATAATCAAAATGCCCAGTATCAGAATGTACAGTTAGTTCTCTGGTTTACTGTTCATTATATCCATATTGTCCAAAAACTTCAGCTGAGCTCAGCTCTCTAAATGTTACATGCAAAGATCCTAGGGCTGTAGGCACATCCCCAAGACTCCTTACCATCCTGGCTGTTAGCCTCTTCCTCTCCTGAAGATGATTATGCTGATGTCTATACTAAGGCTGCTTTACTCCAAGACATTAATGAAGATTTAAATGGCTCCAGGGAGCACAAGTGACAATAGTATGGTGAAGAGGGTGGGCAAACAGGATGTGGTGCATCAGAAGGACATAGTGTGGCAGTTTGCACAGTAGTTCATGCAGGCAGGGCAAGCAGGAAGGTTCTGTCTTGTTCCCAGCAGCTCAGCAGCTCAGCTCAGGGGCAGGTATGGTTTCCTCTCAACAGGGTGCTAAAACCTCTGCAGGTGCCAGTAAGGATGTGGAGACACAGAAAAATGTGGGATCCAGGTACTGGGCTGCAGAGAGTGCCAGAATCTGGTGATGGCATCAGACTGTAACAGAGATAAAACCTGCATGAGGTGCAAGCAGGTGGATGATCTGCTCTGCATGGTGATACAGCTCAAAGAGGAGGTGGAGAGACTACAGATCATTAGGGCACCAGGGGAAGAGATTGAATGATGGACTCATTCTCTTCCTGCCCTGAGGCAAATGCACCAGCCAGATGCAGCTGTGGTGAAGGGTCCTCTCCCCTTTCCACAACAAGCAGAAAGGTATCTAAGAGATGGGGAGGAATGGAGGCAGGACCCTGCTTGGGGTGGCAGGAGAATCCTCTCCTGACCGACCTCCCCTCCCCATGTTTATCTATACAGTAGGTATGAGGTGCTGAAAACAGATGACCAGGACAAAAATTGTCCTGATGAAAGACCATACAGGATGCCACCTAAACCAAAACAACCAACCAGGCAAATGACAACTAGCTCCAAGAAATAGAAAATAAGGGTGATTGTTATAGGGAATTCCCTGCTGAGGGGAATGGAGGGCCCAATATATAGACTGGAGCCATCCCAAATGGAAATCTGCTTCCTCCCTGGGGCTGAGGAAAGGGATGTAACCAGGAGGCTTCCTGACTTGGGGCCACCCTCTGATTACTATCCCCTGTTAGTGTTCCAGGTGGGAGCAGATGATACTGAAGAAAGAAGTCCTAGAGCAGTTAAAAGATACTTCAGGGCACTAGGGCATTTAGTTAAAGGATTTGGGGCACAGATTGTATTCTCCTCAATTCCTTCAGTACTAGGGGGAAGTACTGACAGGAATAGGAGAGCTAGACTGATAAACACATGGCTACAGGGCTGGTGTCACATGTGTAACTTTGGGTTCTTTGACCATGGGGTGGCTTACATGACACCAGGCCTGTGTATGTCAGATGGGGTACACGTGACACAGAAGGGGAAAAGGATTATGGCCCAGGAGTTAGTAGGGCTGATAGAAAGATCTTTAAACTAGGATTGAAGGAGGAAGGGGCTAAGACCAGGCTCACTAAAGATGAACCTGGGGGTGGCATGCCTGTGATAGGGACAAAGTCAGTAGCCCAGCTGAAGTGCATGTACACCAGTATGGGCAGCAAACAGGGTTCTCGAAGTCATGGTTCAGCAGCTATCACAGAAACATGGTGAGATGACTCTTGTGACTGGAATGCAGTAATAGATGGCTATAAGCTCTTTAGAAGAGACAGGCGCAGCAAGCAGTGTGGTGGGGTAGCAATGTCTGTTAGAGAGTGCCTTGACTGTACTCAAATTGGCAGTGGTGAAAATAACAAGGTCAAGAGCATATGGGTTAAGATCAGGAGGAAGGCCAACAGGGCAGACGTCATGGTGAGAGTCTGTTACAGACCACCCAACCAGACAAGCAGTCAGATGAGATTTTCTACAAACAGCTGGCTGAAGTCTCACGGTTGCTGGTCCTCATACTTATGGGTGACTTCAACCTGCCAGATGTCTGATGGAAATACAACACATCAGAGAGGAATCAGTCTAGGAGGTTTCTGGAGTGTGTGGAAGACAACTTCCTAACACAACAGGTAAATGAGCCCACAAGGGAAGGTGCCCTGTTATACCTTCCTTGAAAACAAAAGATTGGTGGGGGATGTGTGGTTGGTGGATGTCTTGGACATAGCAACCACAAAATGATAAAGTTTTCAATAGTGGGTGCCAGCAGCAGAACTTCCACCTTGGACTTCCAGCAGGCAGACTTTGACTTGTTTAGTACATAGATTGATGGAGTCCCTTGGGAGTCAGTCCTGGAGGGAAAGGAGTTTAGGAAGGCTGGGAGTGCTTGAAAAAACATTCAGGAGCAGGCTGTCCCTGTGTATAGGAAGTCAAGTCATTGAGGAAAAAGACCAGCTTGGTTAAACAGAGAATATAGGCTGGAGCTTGGGAAAAAAAAAGAATCTATTGTCCCTGGAAGGAGGGTCAGGCAAGGTGGGAAGACTATTAGGGTGGTGAGAGGTCATGTAGGGAGAAGATTAG
>NW_008662119.1:0-28401 GCF_000695815.1 Acanthisitta chloris
CATCCTGGCTAAAACCAGGACAATGCTGAGCAAACAAAACGTTTTTAACAAACAAACTCTATTATAAGTCTCTTTGCCCCCGCCGAGCACACCTCCCCCGGTGCCTGCGAAGGGTGAGGCCGGGGCGGTGCCAAAGGTTCTGCCCTCACACAGCTCTAGGCCCTCTCGGCTTTTAATGCTTAGCTATGTGTCATAGCAGCTTCCAACTCCAAATAAGCAATATCAGAAATAATATAAGGCTTATATTAACAAAACAATATTGAGGTATCTATATATATTCTAACATTGTTCCATATTGACACGAATCGGGACCACATTGCCCAGTGTGAAGACATTCCCCTTGTCCTGCACTCCAGGACCTTGTATATGATCTCTCTGCATCTTTCTTTCAGGCTCCTTCAGGCACTGGAAGGCTGCAATTACGTCACCCTGAAGCTTCTCTTCTCCAGGCTGAACAATCCCAGTTCTCTCAGCCTTTCCTCATACCAGAGCTGCTCCATCCCTCTGATCACCTTAGTGCCTCCTCTGCACTCACTCCAGCAGCTCCATGTCCTTGCTGTGCTGGGACCCAGTCCCTAATGCACCTGAGTGGAGCAGAGGGACAGAATCCCTCCCTCACCTGCTGCCCACGCTGTGGGGATGAGACCAAGGCATGGTTGGTTTCTGGGCTGAATAGGGAAGAGAATACAAGCAAAAAGGGTTTTAAAACAAAGCAAACCCTTCCTCTGTCCTTTGGGCCTAGGAGATCAGGACAGGTCATGAAAACTCAGCAACTTTATACACTACATCAAGCTCATACTATTGTTAAATATGTCTAAGATCTATTTATTTACCAATATGCAAAACAAAATAGGCTTACTTATTTACTATCTGATTTAAATGATTCCTCTTAGTTCTACAATGCCAGTCAGGTGAAAAAGAACAGTATCATGTAATGCCTCCTGGGCAGTTTGGAGAAAAAAGAGGTATCACAGAAGTTGGGAAGACTTTGCAGTGTTCCAAGGAAGGTACCACCTTAGCGTCACTATTTCTAATTCACAACCTGACTGTCACTGTTTCTAATTAACAGAGGAAAATAGAGCACACAACAGTACAAATAGCAGATGGCTATAAAAAGGCAGAAAGAAAACATAAGCAGCATGAGACCTGATTTTTTTGCTAATTCCCATTGTGCTGAGGATATTGGGCAGTGCTGCTTTTCCTCTTGGTAAAACTGAAGTGACAAATGATCGAGTGAGAAGGAGAAGGAGAGTGAGCAAATTTGTGTCACCAATGAACTTTGTGTGGAATATGTTAACATTTTGGAGCTGAGATGAATGATTTTATAAAAGATCTGAGAATGCTTAAAAGAATATTTTAGAGCATGACATTCATATCTCTGGCTATCTTGAGTCTTCAGTTTATATTGGTGTTGTGCTTTGCTCTTCTGTGCTTAAAAAATAACAATAACATTTCAAATTATAGAAACTGATTTATTCCTCTCCTTACTCTTCTATTTAATTATATTCATATATTAGGAAAGGGAATAGTGAACTCTTACCAAAAAAATTACTTTACAACTCCTGTGACTTTTATAATTTTCATGTATATAAAATCCAAGGCTCATATTTTCCAGACTACATAAGAAAATGGAAATCCAAACGTGGAGAACTTAGTGGAAACAAGACACACTTTTTTGGCATCTGTTCCCAAGTTTGTGATTTGCATGACAAACACCAGCATAAAATAATGCAAAGAACTGTATGAAATGGTAAGTGGTGGAGACATGTGTTTGCAAAGTCTCTTTTCTACAGCAAGGCTGATAATCCAACCTTGGATTCTGGCTGATCAACTGGTTTCAGTCGCTCAGTCTAACAGCTATTTTTCAACAGCTGTTATTAGAGCTGTTGGTGCTCTTTGATCCTGTTTTGTGGCATACAAAGCATTGCCTGAACACTCAAGATGTTGGGGAAAAGAATCAAAGGATCAGATATGCAGAAGGTTTCTGCCTACCTGATTTTGCCTGCCTTTTTTTTCCCCAGGCCTTCCCATGCTGTTGTTGTTAGGTCACAGCAATCTGTTGGCAAAGCAGCTGTGCCCATGATCACATTTCCTACATCACTGCTGTGTGGCTTTTGCTCCTGTGCTTGCAAACGTTGTTGGCTTTGCTGCGGTTTTTTTCTGTTTCAGAGTTGCTCTGTGGTAATTTGTTGCAGAGGAGTAAAAGGCAGCTAATGCCTAACCTTTCAAGGTTCTTACGTAGAGTTTTTAAACTTAACAGTGAAGTGTACATGAAATAAATAGTTTAAATTGAATTTTTTTCAAAGGCTGGGAAGCCCATTCATTTCAGTGCCACTTGCAACTGATTAAGATGTATTGTACTTAGGAGTTATAATGGCTTTGGAAAGTGGAAAACCTTTTAGTAAACACAGCCAAGTAAAAGTCAGAATATCTATATAATATTAATTTTTCAATGATTTGGATACAATGCAAAACCCCCACACTTTATTGAACAAAATCTGAAGGATATGCTTATTTGTATACCATTTTTTTTCTCACAAGGTAAGTTTTGGTACTCTTCAGCCTATACTGTCTTGTTTCAATCCATTTTTTTATAATGCTTTTAAAGTGTCCAATGTGAAATTGCTTATCTCTGTGGTCCTTGGCTAAAGGGAGTAGTGGCTCAGGTGCATCTATGAAAATTCATGCTACATGATGGGGGATCCTGTTCTTCAAGGATAGATGCTCATATAAGGTAAAGAGGATTAGAGGTATGCTCCAAATCCATATGGCAAGGCTTTGCATTTAGTAATATTGTGCAAAAAAATAGGGAGGAATAAAGACTTCCATGATGTTTCAATAATTCACATGTTATTTGATATTACTGTGGATCATTTGTTAACTACTGAATATGAAACTGCTTCAGAACTACCAGGGAATTGCTACTTTTCATGTGAAATATTTCCACAGAATATTGACAACTTGAGTAATATTTAAATAGAGAATTTTAAACTGTTATCATTGGAGAAATTTTCCAGAAAGTGTTATTTGTACTAGTACATTTTAGGTTGCCTAAGATCTCTGTCTGTAAAGTTGTCGTTATAATGTTCAACTTTAATTCTACATAGTGGTCAGTGTTCAATTCTACATTCTCATCTCCTTCAGGATGTCTGTTCTGATTTTGCTTTTGCAATATTTGTTTCATCAAAACATATTCTCTGCAAAAGTGAAGAGGTTTTAATTCTTTTATCTTCTCCAGGCCATTTTACAGTCAGGAGATTTGAGATGATGTAGCTCTGGTTTTTATAGGTTTTACCAGAAGGTCAGAGCTAATTACATTTCCAAACACACACACGCAAAAGAAAAGCAGAAATTTGAACTGCAGAGGAGTCAGAAAAAGGCTTCCTGGTGCATATTTAGTCATTGAGGGAAAATCTGATTTGGTATGTCAGCATCAAGATGGATGGATTCAGCTTGGAATTCATGCAGTTAGAGGAAATGGTTACTGAGACATGTTTGGATTTTGCCTAGCTGTCCATGGGCATACAGTGCCAGTTACTGTGAGGCCAACTCCAAAATCTATGGTTTAATTTATTGGTTTTAATCTAACAATCTCAAAGTATTTAATGAATGTGTGTGGTTTGCTACATTTCATAGCAATGTGCTTTTATTGCTGGATACTTTCTGGTTTCCTGTGCACAAACACATACATGGGGAGTAAAAACTCCTTACCATGATAATAATTACTGTACTTTCAGATATATGAAAAAATGGCAAAGCAGTAGCTTTTCTTCTTCCCACTAAACTGGTTTTAGCACAAGAATTCTGGTCAGCATTAAACAAATGATAAGTTAAGAAGACTTTCTGAGATGTGCTGTATTCAAGTGGAAACACAGAGTATTTCTGCAGTGTCTCTGCTTTCTCAAGTTCCAAAATACTTTTAAATAACTCGATTTGAGTTATCCCAACACCACCATCTGTGAGAACAGAACAGATTTGATTCTTTTTTATGTGTCTTGTAAAGGCTCATCTTTGCCTTTAAAAGTGTCAAAATATTCTGACAGGTGAGGAGTCCAGTTCCAGGGGTGTCATGAGTTCAGAAGAGGAAATTACTGAGTTCTTCTTGGCTGAGAAGGTCCATTTCTTTGCTTTCACCTCAATATTCTTTGCTATAGTAGATGGAGAAAATATATCCATTCTTTTTATTTCCAAGCAAACTGTGTTCTGTTTCATATTTGCACGTTCTGGATATTTTCTAAGTCAAAGAAAAATACCACCTGCTTTTCTATTTTTATACCACTTTATAAGCATTAATCTAAGCAAACTTCTGTGACTTTGCTTTCTTTCTGCAATTAGGGACTGTAGTCAGGACAGTTTGGTTGCAATTAAAACCGAGAACGGTTAGTTTCAAGTGCCTGTTGTGAGGCACAATAGAACCTCTCCAAGGAGACATGGTGGAGTCTGAAAGTGATCCACCTGGCTGGGCTTCACTTCCATCTGGGATTGTTTCTCTGCACATGACTGTCATCCCAGTCAGGCTGAGAAATATGTGCAAACGTCAGTGGAAAGCTGTGATGGTTCCTGGTGTTATTAAGACAAAGTGCAGATTTATAAGAAGGCAATTAATTATATGTTGGATTTGGAGAAAAGCAATGTGAATGCTGCAGTACATAGAGTGATATTAGGAATCATAGAATGGTTTGGGTTGGAAGGGACCTTAAAGATCACCTGCCATGGTGATCTTTAAGACTACCCTGCCATGGGCTGGGACACCTCCCACTAGCTCAGGTTGCTCCAAGCCCCATCCAACCTGGCCTGGAATACTTCCAGGGATGGAGCAGCCACAGCTTCTCTGGGCAACTTGTGCCAGGGAATAAAAATGTCTTTAAGGCAAATCACACAATACAAGGTCTTCATATGCATAAATTCCCCTGTTTCCTTTATTTGCATTGTCTTTCGAAGCAGGAAAAAGCTAATTAGAGTCACCTGAAGGAGAAAGAAACAGCACAGCCAATTAAGAGCCTGTGTATCTCACTGGCACTCAAAATCATAAAGCAAATCAGGTTTTTCAATGATGAAAGCAGATAATGGACATGAGATTTGTAATTCTCAAGAGTTCACTGGGGAGCAACATCAAGTAAGCAGCAGGACAAATTTATGAGCACTTTCAAGGTAGAATGTACCATCAGTGATATGATTTAAAAATGCACCTGAGAATCTGCTAATGTGGAGAATGGGGGTTTATTATCTCAGTACATGTAGGTAGTGTTCCCTATGAAAAGCAGCACCTTAATGCTATTGCTACTTGAGGACCTTGAAAGGTTCTACAAAAAATCATATAATAACTGTTATTAGGAGATGAATGAAAATAGTTTTGCAGACTACTTGAAGAGAGCTGATCTTGAAGAGAGGAGAGTGCATCATATTGTAGCATAATACAAATATTTTCTAAATAAACTTATTATCACAAATGCCTTAACTGTAATACAGATTTGGTTGCAGTCAGGGTCTCCTACCATTCTCCATATGTCAGAAATTGCTGTCTGATGACGTTTGTTGTTCCATGTAGAATTGTGTCCAAACTAATAGATGTAAAGCTACACATCAGGCACACCCACTCCCTCCACCCCTTTTCTACACCTTCTAAATGTAGAGGTTTGCTGGTTTGCACCCCTGCACAGTTATCTGTCTCTCCAAATGCTTCAGCACTGGTCCCCAAAAGAGTGGCAACTTGCTTACTGTGCAATATGTTGAGTAGGTGTTTTGTTCAAGTAGCAGCACATCAAACAGTCAGCACAGTCCATTTAAAATAATTAGGATTAATTTTCTCTAGCTCTCATGAAAACAAAAAGAACATAATTCACAGCTACCTGCCCAGTGCCAACTTCTGTATGATAGACTGAAGTCATTACAGTTAATTTAATTTAAACAAATATTAGCCAAGCTTTGCCAGTGTGACAAGGGACTGTGGGTTCACTATTTTTGCAACTCCAAGTCAAAACCCATCTTCCTGAGCACTTTTCCAAGTGGATGATGCACATGGAAAGAGCATTTTTCACTGGGAAACCCCTTGATCTGAGAAAATTACAAGTGGCTTTTGAGAGCCACAGAAGCCAAAGCCTAGCCAAAAATAACAGGCTTTGAAGATGAGTGCTGGGGATTTCAGCTGTGCCTAACAAGTAATGCATAACAAGCTGGATGATTATTTAAGAATTCCATGTAAGCACAAGAATTGCTGAGTTCAAAATTTAATGAAGTTCAGTTGGAATAAGTAGGGATGTTGAAATAAGGCTTGAAAGTTTTGATTCTTGACTAATGCAGTCATAATATAGCTCATATATTGTTTTCCTAATGTAGTACCTTTGGGAGAAAAAAGGGTTAGGTAATGTTTACTACAAAATAAAACCACAAATTAAGAAGGAGTTGGAGACTTGATTCTATGCAGCAATCTTTTCAAGCTTTAAACTTTGAAGGCCCTTTCTTTCCTTGTTCTGTAAAACAGGAATGAACACCTTCTGCAAGGCTAAGAAATAGCATTCAGTGATCACAGGAGCTGATTAAATAAATATCCATGTACTTTCCCAAACACTGAAAAAAAAATCCACTATCATTTTTGAGGAACTGACAGAAAGCTTCCTGACCTCTTGCTCCTTAATTTGAAAGTTGCCCAAATTTTACTCTTACCAGGCTAACAGCAACAACTGGTGCCCATGAACCCAAATCTGCTGTGAATTTCCAGGTGGCACACAGTAGAACACATGAATGAGAAGTGATGGTATAAATAGGCTAGTTAAAAGTGCAGACTAGACTAATTAATAAACTGGCAGCTCGAAGTTTGAGCTGTCAGTTACAAAGATGAGAGAAAAAACACATGTTCTCTGTTCCCCACTGCTGTACCTGAGCAGTTTCTAATTGACCACAACTGAAAATCATTCTTAAATGTGCTCATTTTCTTCAGAATTGCACAACATTGCTCTATGTTGTCAAGTAGATTAGATACTGCAGTGGCAGTTATTTCTTGTGCTCCTATGAATTTTTTTGGTTATGCCAATATAAAATAGTCTCCCCAAAGCCTGATCTGAATAATTTCCTGAGCCTTTCCCAGCATTAGAGCAGTGGGGACTGGTGGCACTGCCCATGGCTGTGTTGCTGGAGAGCCCTCAGTGTCAGCAGTGCTCAGTTTCCCTGCAGGCTGCATCTCCTACCATCCTGTTATTGCTCTCTACATCAACAGAAACAAATCTCCTGTCTGTAACCAGCCTCGAGTTTGTCTCCTTTCAGTGGTTCTTTTTGCTGTTCTTGTCTCCTTTCCTGCTGCTTCTTTACCACTTCTCACTCATTTTTATTCTGCCCTAACTTAAAACTGTTGTGTCAGGAGACATGAGTGGCCCTGTTATTCAGAGTTCTACAAGTATCTTCCATGTTCAGGTGAGATTTGATTTTTCCCAGAAAGGCTGAAATGCATTGTTAGTGTGCTAACTTGGGAGGCACTGCAGACAGGCAGTGGGGGCTGTGCACAGAATTATTCTTCTCCTCCTTAATCTCTCTTATTAGAATCAGCTCTTGGAGGAAGAATCAATTCTTACTGAGAATGAGGCTTTTATTGATGCAGGAAGAGATTTTGGGGTGGAAGGAGCCAGGCAGGTATCTGCTGTGAATTATTTATTTATGTTCTAGGCTTGCTCTATATTTGTAAATAAACCAAACCATTTTTGCCTTAGCTGTCTGCATTTGTCTTCAGAGTTTGTGATACATGTGCTGCATGTGTGCATCTAAAATGTGTCATTTCTGCTCCATGGCCACAGTAGCTGAGTGAGTCAAGTGCACTGAATCTGACTGACAACACAGCTCCTGTAGAAGCAGAAGTTTTCAGGATAATGCTGTTAATTGCTGATCTCTGTCTTGCTTGAACCAGAATTGCTTATTCTGCAGTCATTCCCCAGAAAGGCAGAGCATCAGTGATGCTGTCGTAACTACCTCCACAAAACACTCCTGGCAGTTATAGGAGGTTATGTTTAAGGATGGATAAATAACCTCCATAAGATTCTGAGCACAACTACACTCATGCTCATATTTTTTTTGTGACATACATATGTATACCCTCTGTGCTCATTGCTAGTGCTAAGATCCACACACTAAAAGGACAGATTTCAGAGGATGAGTGGCCTGTCCTGACATAGGTAACTTCTGGCAGTAGGGAGGTATATACATTTCAGCTGTCTACTGCCATCCATCCAGTGCAGTTGTCCCCACCAGAGCAAAACAGATTTCATATTAAAATAAAATCACTTCTGCAGCTGAATTAATATTTTCTCTTTTCTGGCAAAGTTTGGGTTTCAGTGTCTTTTTCAACCCTCATCTGTTACATAGATTTGTGTCAGTGGGCAGCAACAACTTTGACATCAGGACATTTGTGTGAACTTGTGCCAGTCTTTGGTTATTCCATTCCACTAGAGGTATTGAAACTATGATAAAAGAGACTTTGCATCTTTCCTGTGTGAAATCTGTTAGCCTGGAGAAAAGGAGGCACAGGGGGGACCTTCTTGCTCTCTAAAACTACCTGACAGGAGGTAGCAGCCAGGTGGGGGTTGGCCTCTTCTCCCAGGCAGCTAGTGACTGGGCAAGAGTACATAGCCGTAAACTGTGCCAGGGGAGGTTTAGTCTGAGCATCAGGAAGAATTTCTTCACAGAAGGGGTGGTTAAGCATTGAAATGTGCTCTTCAAGGGAGTGGTGAAGTCACCGTCCCTGGAGGTGTTCAAGGGTGTGGCACTCAGTGCTCTGGTCTAGTTGACAAGGTGGTGATGGGTCACAGGTTGGACTCTATGATCTTGGAAGTGTTTTCCAGCCTTAATGATCCTGTGATTCTGTGTGACCTGAGAAAGGTCTGGATGCCCTAACCACTGGCAGCTAAAACCCAGGCAAGGTGAGTTCTTGCCTGGTCACACACCTTTGTGTGCTGTGGGACCAGTCCTTGTGCTGGTGTGTACCTAATATTGCCATCTTGGCGTGGTGGGACAGGAGGTAACTCAGGGCAGGAGTTCACTGAGATGACCCTTTTTAGGGGGAATGGACCCTCTGCCCTCAGTGGAAGAGCCTGCACAGAACCAGAAGCAAAGCACATGAACCTGAATATGTTCTTTGGTCTTGCATTCTTCCTTCCCCTCTCCTGTATAAACGTTCAGGCTCATCTGTGCTGTGAACCTGTGAGCATGAGGCTCAAGTTGCACTTTAGTCCAAATTCACAGGAGAAAGCAAATTTACTCACTGATGTGAAGCAAAGCTCAGAGCTAGGGAAGACACTTGTGGTTTGGATGTGTTGGGCATTTGCCCTCCTCTATCCCCAGATCCTTGTGCCCTTGCAGAACCTCCTCCAGGATTTTCCTGTCTTTCAGAGGGAGAACACTGAAATAAGCCATTTTAACACCAAGTGTTGGATATTCTGCTTCTGGACAAACCGGCTTTACTCTGTCAAATCTTCTCAGCTTCCTGAGCTTTAGGTAACATGGAAAATGATTCTCAGTCCCATCTTCTGATGCCTTTTTTTTAATGCTGCACAATAACCTGTACAACAATCAATGTCCACGTCTGTTGTCTAGCATTTTTCTTTCCTTTTGGAGAACGGTATAAATATTAATAGCAGTAACCATGGATATTCCTTTTATCTGCCACTGTACAAAAGAAGAAAGCTCCTCCAGATCAAATTGACTATTGATCTTGACACGTCTATTTGTGCAACTACTGTCACCATCATTTCAACTGTATAATTAAAAAAATATTGAAGCAAAAAAACCTTATTCAAACTCAAGAACAGTAAAAAATAGATAAAACATGATGACTGACTTATTCTTCTATCTTATGGACCAAGGGTTAACTAGGAGCCAGGGACAATACTATAGGGTAAAATCAGTGTTAAAGCAGTGTCAGCCCTTGAATTTGCTGAAGTGAAAAAATCAATGTATTGTGAGAGGAATTACAATTCTGTTAGGAGTAGGAGTCTAAAATGAATAGACCCGAAGAAGGAAAATTATTTGGAAATGAGTGAAGGCTCAAACAAGACCTAACTTTGGTTATTTTCTTTCTACATCCATCATGTTTAGTAATGATGCTTAGTTTAATAACAAGGACAAACAGTGTTTTAGCACAGCTGTTCTCTCACTTTCATTTTTCTGCAAATAAAACCATTAAACAGATTTTTTTTTTCCCTGGCTACCAGCTTTTTCCATGGTAAGAAGAAATGATTGCCCTCCATACATTCTCTTTTCATTCCAAAGCATAATGATCTCCCTTGGATGCTGAATGGATAAAAGACGAAACAGAATGTTTTTAATGTAACTCTGATTGACCTTTATGTTCACCACACTGTCTGGCTTTAATTCTTCTTAGAATGGCATTAACATTTGTTGAATACATATACAATTCTATCTGTTGAAAACATTGTATACAAAGAATGCTTTGCTGCAGGCTCTGTTCTTCAATAGAAATGTAATGTATTTATGCCAGCCATGAGGATTGCAAATCTCTGATTATGGGATTACATTTTCTGCAATCAGGAGGGTTTTGTGGCAGAATATTTTTAGTTTCTCTGCATGTTTTGTCTCCCTGTTCTTCAGCAGTGAATAAGTCCCTTCTCTAAATTTCCTTCTTTGCTGGGTTTACTGCACAAAGAACTTATGAATGGCTGAGACACCCATTCATGTCTTTTAACAGCATGTATTCAGCCTGTGTCTCTTCTCATTCTTTGGAAGGAGAGACTCATTTTCCACTATTGTGAAAGTGAAATTAATTCTTAGATTTATGATTTTTAAGCATTTGTTTTCTGAGAGCATAAGCACATGAAACAGTTTTTGTACAAACTGAGCACATCTGGCTGAATCTTTTTCTTTGCTCTCCCTTAAAGGGGCTTCTTGTTCATAAAGCTCTCCCTGTGTTAGTTAGAGACATAACAAAGAACAGGGCAGGATTTAATTTTCCAGCCACACAAACTATTGTCATTTTAATAGTCTTATATTCTTATTCTAAGATTAAACAGGGAAAAAGATATGAGAAATACAATGCTCTGGGAGTTAGGGACTGACAGTATAGAACTAGGGAAAGGATAGTAAGATACCTTGTGTCATGGCATTAAGTCACCTGCTGAATCATTTTGGGAGCTCCTGCAATGGCTGTAACTCCTAGTGAAGTGCACAGTTCCCTGGAAGATGCCCAGAGTGCCTGTGATGTTGGTTGTGAGATTTTTGTTTGTTTGGGAGGTTGTTGGTTTTTCCTGGTGAGAAAATTAAGGTGAAGTTTATGCTGAAAGGGTAGGTGAGAAGTCTGACAAGTGTTGTTAATAGACAAATAATTAGTCATTATAAGAGCAGAAAGAATAGGAAAGTTAAAACATATTCATACCTTCAGGTTCCTAGAGGTCCTTAATCTTACATAAACAAATTATCCCAGGCAGCAGCCCAGCTAGAAGGGCCTTGAAGGGGAGAGAGTTTTTTCTTCTCTAAATTGTCTCAGGGAATCACAGTTTTGGAGAGCACCTGCAGGTTTCTGTGCAGCACTGAAAATCTGCTCATCTGACATCTCTGGTGTCAAGCAGTGCAGCTAGCAGTGTCATTTGCAACTCAGACATGGTTTATACTTTAACCACTGATGGTCTACCTTTTCCATGTGTGAAATGTGCTCAATGGTTGTAATCACTGCCAAAATTCTGTATCTCTTTTGTGAACTGAATCTTAACTCTAGCCCCAAGCCCATATGGAGTCTCTATGTTCTTTGTACGCAGAAAATTTGACTTTGTTTTGACTCCAGTCTTGGCTCACTTGGCACTTAGGTATTGTAGAAAGATGCTCTTTTACCCTGACACCTCCAGCTTGGGCAATAGAACAGACTATTTCAGTGGAAGGGACATATATCACCTTGATCCAAATGCCCAACCAGTTCAGGACTGTCCAAGTCAAAGGAAGTTGTTGAAGGCATTGTCCAAATACCTTTTAAACACTGACAGATTTGGGGCACCAACTGCCTCTCTAGGAAACCAGTTCCAGTGCTTGACCACTCTTGGTAAAGAAATGCTTCCTAATGTCCAGGATAAAACTTGTCTGGAACAGCTCTGAACTGTTCCCACATCTCACATCACTAGATATCATGTCCCCTCCTCTGCAGAGAGCACCTTTTCTCCAGACGTGACAAGCTCAGGGTCCTCAGCTGCTCCTCATAGGACATTCCTTTTAGTCCCTTCACCAGCTCTGTTACCTTCTGGGTGCATTCAAGGAGCTTCACATCCTTCTTAAATTGTGGGACCCACTTCCCTTGGTCTGTGTGTGGTTTTTGGGTGTGATGTCACTAACATGATTCTTCTTTGACGTTTGGTGCCCTGATGTGGTTTTTGTGTCTGTTCTCGGTCATTCCTATCAAATGGTTGTGCCCACCATGAAGGTAGGTTGATGATCCATGAACTATCAGCTCACTACTGACCAATCCAGAGTCCGTGAGTGACACTGGATGGACCTGAGATTTTGATCAGATACATTAACTTCATGCCTTCTTGTGTTTGCATTTAGCAAAGGAAAATAATTTTAAAAGGTTTTTGGCTTAGTCTTCTCCTTTCCCAACATTCTGCTGAAAATGGAAACAACGAAGAGGCAACTTCAATGCCAGAAATGTGGTGTGGAGGCAGCAACAGTGACAGGTCTGCAACAAAATACACAAAAGACTTTAATGTAGGTCAAAGTGACAATAGATATTAGACAAGGTCCAGACAACATCTAAAGAGCCTTTATTTTTCACTAGTTTTGTTTCTGTTTGGGTTTTTTTCCCCCCAAAATATCTATCATCGCTTTTCACTCTGTTGTGTTAAGGACTCCTGATGACTCAGTACCTGAGTGTCTCAAGGACCAACCACTTTGCCTGATTTTCTATTCTTTTTCTGGTGGGGTATGGCTTGAATGAGTGTCAAGATAATCTTTGCTGTTCTTGAGGGCACCTCACCTCAATACACTCCTTGCTGGAGTGAATGAACCTGCTGCTGCTAGAACCACAATAAATTAAGTATTTTAAAACACTGTTCTAAACAGAACTTTTGACTAGCACTTCTAGACTTCTATTTCCGGGGAAGACACTTGTGTATATATTTCAAGTACCATGATTCAAACATGGATGCATTTCATAGAGGCAAGTGTTCAAATTTAGGATGTACTGAGGAAGACTTTTAAGAGGCAGCAGACTCGAAAGATTCAAAACTGTAATAGTGACCTCTAGTGACTAGAGAACTCAGTAGGTCTTCCAGAACAAGCTCCAGTTTGCTGTAAACCTTCTATCTTATAAAAGGTTACAATAGCATTATAGTATTTTTGACAGGGAATTTTTGCTTTTATACCTTTTTCAGCAGAAATTCATCATTTGCAGCTAAAACTGGTATCTGTTTAAATGTTCCTTTCTTAATAATCCTTGAACGTATTTTAATACCTTTATTCTAGTCTGAAAGTAATTAAACCTTATTTGAAGCACAGCTGAACTTCTTTGCTGTGTTTTCTGGCACATAGACTAGAAAATGAGAATACTCCAAATGACTTCACACCTCATCTCAAACCCTTTACATGGATTTAATTTTTCAGCATGCTGCCTCCTGTGGGCTTAAGTCCTCAGGTAGCTTTCACTGAAAACTGCTCAGAACTTTTTTATTAACCTTGAGATAATGTTCATTAAGACACAAAATACTGTCATGTTCCTACAAGAGTTAATATCACACTGCTGGAAATACATTGGTTTTGAATGATGATGCTGTCTTGAGCACATTTGGAGCACCTAATGCTTAGACCCGGTACGGTTAGAGAGCAGTTTGGGTTGGAAGGCATCTTTAGAGGTTATGTAGTCTGACCCCAAATCATTGACACTTTTTGTACTTGGCATTGGATGTTAGATGTAAATTTAACTTTATTCCCACTGTACATGTACATGGGACATATTTTGGAGGTGGGCTTGGCTATGCTGGGCTAATGCTTGGACTCAATGTTCTTAAAGGTCTTTTCCAACCTAGACGATTCTGTGAGAGTATACGGAGTCTTTTATTACCTAGTCACCTTCAAATATTCCCAGTATTCTTCTTTGCACTTAATCCAACAGCTGGACTTACATAGAATCATAGATTCACAGAATGGTTTGGAAAGGACTTTAAAGCTCATCTAGTTCTATTCCCCCTACCATGGGCAGGGACAACTAGCCCAGGTTGCTCCAAGCTCCGCTCCATCTGGCCTGGAACCCTTCCAGGGATGGGGCAGCCACAACTTCTCTGAGCTCTTGAATGATGATGCTGTCTTGAGCACATTTGGAGCACCTAATGCTTAGACCCGGTACGGTTAGAGAGCAGTTTGGGTTGGAAGGCATCTTTAGAGGTTATGTAGTCTGACCCCAAATCATTGACACTTTTTGTACTTGGCATTGGATGTTAGATGTAAATTTAACTTTATTCCCACTGTACATGTACATGGGACATATTTTGGAGGTGGGCTTGGCTATGCTGGGCTAATGCTTGGACTCAATGTTCTTAAAGGTCTTTTCCAAGCTAGACGATTCTGTGAGAGTATACGGAGTCTTTTATTACCTAGTCACCTTCAAATATTCCCAGTATTCTTCTTTGCACTTAATCCAACAGCTGGACTTACATAGAATCATAGATTCACAGAATGGTTTGGGTTGGAAAGGACTTTAAAGCTCATCTAGTTCTATTCCCCCTACCATGGGCAGGGACAACTAGCCCAGGTTGCTCCAAGCTCCATCCAGGGGTGGAGCAGCCACAGCTTCTCTGGGCAACCTGTGCCAGTGCCTCAGCATCCTCACAGACCAGAATTTCTTCCTAATCTCTAATCTAAAACTTCAGTCTGTCAGTGTGAAGCCATTCCCCCATGTCCTAGCACTCCAGGCCCTTGGAAATAGTCTCTCCCCATCTTTCTTGCAGGGTCTTTTAGGGACTGTGAGGCTGCAATTAGGTCACCCTGAAGCCTTCTCTTCTCCAGGCTGAACAATCCCAGTTCTCTCAGCCTTTCCTCACAGCAGAGCTGTTCCATTCCTCTAATCATTTTGGTGCCTCCTCTGGACTCACTCCAACATGTCTATGGCCTTGCTGTGCTGGCACCCAGAGCTGAAGGCAGTACTCAAGCTGTTATTAATATCACTTTTAAGGTGCTTTATAGATAATGATGATGCTAAGCTTACCAACTTACAAACTTTGCTTACAGACTCCCAGACACATAAATATGCACTGTTAAGGGAGAGGCAGCTCCTCTTTAGAGAGTGCTGAGCTTCCTCTATTTGACATTTAGGCAGAGAGTGAGCCCCAATGTTCTGCCTGTCCTACATCTGTAGGCAATAGCTGTAGGCACAGCACTCACTGGTAGAACCAATTTAGAGATCACAACCTCGGTAGGCTGGAGTTGAAAAATACACCGTGTTGCACCCTGTTTTAATGTTTTGTAGTTTTTCACTAAGGTGACACACAGCTCCTGCTACAAGTCCCTAGATTGGGCCCTGTAGGCAGGATCTGGACTAATATGATGTTGTGCTGTGATTATTTCAAGCTCTGCTTTGCCTGTCTCCATTACTTTTGTATTTCTCTGCTGCATGTAAAAGGAAAGGCAGATTTGAAGGTTATATTCGCTTACCCAAATGTCAAGTTCTGTGTGAACATCTCAGCTGACATTTTTCTCTCTGCTTGGTGAAGACTGATCCAAATGTCTGACAGTACTGCTGTACCACCTGCATCCTACTAGCCATGTTCAGACATGAAAGCTCGATCTGGGCATTGTCTCAGAAAGCTGATAAAGACCTGAAGTTGGAAAATGTTAACATAATAGCTTGACATTTTACTTCTTTTTGTTCAGCTTGGATCAAAAGTGATTTCCTGTGTTTAATCTAAGGGAAATACACTGCATGTGAAATATTTAATAGACTGATTACTGCTACTTCAGCCTTTTCTTGCACAGACATGATCTAGCACTACATAGCCCCTGCTATTGCCATTAGTTAATGCTTCCAAAATGAGAGAGGTGATTCCATTTCTTTAATACTCAGAATTTTATGGTGTGTATTTGATATCAGATTTTCAAAAAGGGCATAAGAGTCAGTAGTATCTAATTAGACACCTAATCAATGGGCTATGACTTTCTCTATCTAGACATGTAAGCTGAAGACTGACCATTTCTCACAGTTTGTTTTGTCTAAAGTTGCTTTACGTGAAGTATTTGAGGCAGTGTGGAAGGGAAACTTCTTGTCTAGTTGCGCCATGTTTCAAATATTATCTTAGGCAGCCACCAACGAATACCTCGAAATAATGGTATCAGTGGTCTGAAATATGTCAGCTGTCTTGTGCAGCAGCTTCTGGTCCTCAGAGATTAAATGGATTTGTGCAGAACTGGAATCCTGATCTGGATCTGAGCCAGATCTACAGGCATGTGCTCCTGAAAGAGAGGTGAGTGTCAGTCTCCCTTGCTCCAGCTGGACTAAACCGTGGGGAACGAACGCTGCGTGTCTTAGTGACTCAGTGGCCCAGGACAGTGCTGTTGCTGCCTGGGATTAGAAACAGAAGGCAGTGCAAAAGCCAGACACAAACCTCCCTTCATATGTGCTGTTTTTAAATACTATCAGGATGTTTCTCTCTCCCCCCAAACCCTCTCTCTCTGAAATCTGAACCCTGCACAGCCAAAATATGATGTTTTGTTTACTAGTGTGTAGAGTGAAAAGCTAGTCAAGGTTCAGAGCCTTGGAGATTGTTTTGTGTTCCTTCTATATGAGCAGGACTGTATGACAATTCCTGATTTAACAGAATTGCAAAATAAGTTAAGATCTCTAAGTTTGAGGATATTTTCTTCCCATTATCCCAATATTTTTTTGATTCACAGGATCAGTTATGTTGGAAGGGACCACAGTGGATCATCTGGTCCAACCTCCCTGCTCAGGCATGGCCATCCTTCTAGGTTTCTTCTAGGTTTACTTAAGCTTGTGGTCAAGAGGAGAATTTTACCCAAGGTATCGAAAAAATAAATAGTATTTCTGGAAAAATAAGACACTGGTAAATCAATATAAAACCAAGTGATGCTTAGTCAAATTCTACTAGCACACTTGGCACTGCCTATGTCTGGGCCCACAGCAACCCCTCCCACATCCCTCCTCTCTGAGCCTAGAATGTGTTCACAGCCCTGTGTGTGGGTGTCTTCATATTAAAGGTAAAAGCAGAAGGCAATGACTTTCTCTGCCTGTCACTTCCTTGCAGACCATGACGAAGTTCCCATCATCATGCCATGTTCCTCTGGTATCTTCCCTTCCTGGTGAGGAGCAGGTAGGTGGCATTCACATTTCCATCACTAGTCGTATCAGCCAGTAAACAAAGCAGCAGCACAAGATCAAGGGGTTTATGGCCTTCTCTTTAACATTAGAAATGTTCTCAATTATATATGATACAAAGTCTTACTGAGGAAGAAAAGGTATGTTAATATTATATGGAAGAAACTTATCCCTAATGCTGTTGCACAACAGATGCCTGGGAGAACTGGAGCTCAGGAACTGCTTTATTTTAGAGCTCTGTTTGCGAAAAGATTCAGGGAATGAAGGTCTGCTGATAAAATAAATTAATATAAAAAGAAAAACTATCAAAAAATCCACAGTAGAACTCTTGCATTTCTCCTCTTAGCTTCAAAAACGCTTGTAAATAGGAAACATTTGGAACAGATTTTGACACTGAACTGAAAGTAGGCATGTGGGCAAATAAATTGTAAATGTTGATTTTTTTAAAAGGAAAATTTGAAAGGAAACATTCTGAGCCTCTTTTCTCCATTTGTGAGGCTTACAAGGGAAATTGTGTGATCCAGACTGTGAGGTGAGATGTATTGCTGAGATATCAGTCAGAGGATATTCAAATCATGACTTTCACAAAATTGGTAGTTAAGCAACCTTTTTTGACACGATCATATTTGGCTGTTTAAAGCCTTCTTGTACATAATTATATACTCAATTCATATGACTGACAATGGTTATTTGCTTACTTTAAAAACTAAGCAAATAGTTTGACAAGACTAGAAAGGATTGAACCTAATTCATATCTCCTGTCACTGCTCATGAAAAACAGGCTGCAAATATATAAAGTGTTCAGACAAATAATATTCTATCTGATATTTCAACTGAGACTTTTGCATTGTTTCTATGGACTATATAGCTGGAATTAACTGTGCTTCTAGTCAGAAATTACTCACATATAATTCCATTTCTTAGTCTTTTATTTATTCAGTGAATGTCTCAAAGTTATGTAATGAGACCCTTAGGTTTCTGAAAGACTCATTCTAGAAGTTCCTTTGATTCTCCATCTGTTTGGTATTTCTTGTTCTTTCTATAATTGTCCAAGTTGTTTGATGCTGTTAGAACTTTTATGTTGCATATAGTAACTTTCATAAGTTGAGAAATTTCACAACAGAAAACCAAGAGGCATTGAGAGACCAGTGCAGCAGCTGGATGATAGATGTTTAGTGCCATGTTGGATGTCCTGTGACATCCAAAACATCTGCAGGGATCTGGCAAGTATGATGCAGGACTTAGAGCAGATCCAGCATGAGGATCACCAGCATGAGGCTAGGCAGAGTACTTCAGGGCAGCTGAAATGGCAATAGGCAGTATTTAATGAATTAAATCCAGCCTTGAATTTTCCTGAAAGGGAAACGGGAGTGCAAAGTCATGCTTCAGAAATCCATGGAATCATAGACCACAGAATGTTTTGGATTGGAAGGGACCTTAAAGCTCATCTTGTTCCAACCCCCTGCCATGGGCAGGGACACCTCCCACCAGCCCAGGTTTCTCCAAGCCCCATCCAACCTGGCCTGGAACACTCCCAGGGATGGAGCAGCCACAGCTGCTCTGGGCAACCTGTTCCAGTGCCTCAGCACCTTCACAGGGAAGAATTTCTTCCAGCTCTCTAAACCAAACCTACTGTCCGTGACTGTAAAACCATCTCCTCTTATCCTGTTACCCTTGTAAATAGTTTCTCTCCATCTTCCTTGCAGGCTCCTTGGAAGGCTGCAATTAGGTCACCCCAGGTCTCCTCTAGGCTGAAGAATCCCAGTTCTCTCAGTCTTTCCTCACAGCAGAGCTGCTCCATCCCTCTAATCACCTTGGTCCCCCCTCTGGACTCACTCCAACAGGTCCATGTCCTTCCTGTGCTTGGACCCAGAGCTGGAGGCAGCACTGCAGGTGGGTCTCACCTGAGCAGAGCAGAGGGGCAGAATCCCTCCTTCACCTGCTGCCCATGCTGTGGGGATGTGCCTAGAACACCATTAGTTTCTGGGTGCCAGTGCACATGGCCACAGCATGTCCTGCTTTTTCCCCACCAGCACCCCAAGTTCTTCTTCCCAGGGCTGATCTCCATCTGCTGAACCTGGGCTGATACCAGGTGCTACCTCAGCCCAGGTGCAGAATGTACAGCAATATGCTGCCCTACATGGTCCCTTCAACCAGAAAGCACAATTCCAAGTTTGCTCAAGTAGTTCAACTACTGAGAAAATAAACCTGGAGTGCATCCCATTCTTATTGCCTATTCTTTCTTTTCTGTCAATCATTTCAACATGTTTATATTAAGAGTAATTCACACTACTGTTGTTCTTCAGTGGTTTTTGTCCAAGCATATTTTGCCCTTTTTCTTGTATTTTGTGTGCAGCCTTCTGTTTGTAAACCCCTTGTTTGGGGCTTGAACTGCAGACTTGGGTCACCTGTGCTCTGCTGAAACTACAATGACTACATGAGCCACCAGTAGTTAATTAGGCTGTATCTTTGTGGAATAAATTCAAGGGATGCATAGCTAAGAGTTCTGTGACATATGCAATGGAGCAGCACAGTTCCTACAATATGAACAGCCCTTTTTGTACTTATGCTGCTTCAGCACTTTTTGATTAGCAGGCTTAATTTTCCCAACTAAATCTTAACCTTCTTTTTCTGTAGCCACAGGCACAATTTGATCTGAAATGTGTTTTTCTGTCTTTCACACAGCGAGCCAGAAGACCATTAGAATTGCTGCCACAGCCAGGTTAAGGAAATTACTCCCTAATCCACCTAAATGTTTTAATACACTGGATAAAATAAGAATGAAATGCATTTTCATCAATTTAACAGTAACATGCTGTGATACGTGTCTGGAGAGGGAGTGACTCAAAGGTGAAGAGACACCTCTGTGAGAGCTCTGGAGTTTGCTCCCTGCTGAGCTGAGATGCTGCTGAGGGGAGGTCGTTTTTAGAGGTTTCTCATTCCATAGGCATTAGGCTTGTATGGCATGGTAGGAAATGATCCTTCTAAGTTCTGAGTTACTTCAGTACTTCAAGAGATTACTTCCTTTATTTTGCTTTCAAAAGTATGTAGGCAACTTCCATCATCTGGGTGTTTTCTCTTCTTTCTCTTTTAGATCTAGAAAACATGTTGCATGAGGAAAGGCTGAGGGAGTTGGGCTTGGTTAGCCTGGAGAAGAGGCTCAGGGGTGACCTCATGGGTGTCTGCAACTACCTGACAGGGCTGGAGAGAGGTGGGGGATGTCTGTCCTGGCATGGCCACAGGAGGAGGACTAGAGGGAATGGTCATGAGCTGAGACAGGAGAGAGTCAGACTAGATGTTAGAAAAGGTTTTTCCCTGTTAGGATGTTCAGGCAGTGGAATAGGGAATTACCCAGGGAGGTGGTGGAGTCACCATACGTGGAGGTGTTTAAGAGACATCTGGATCTGGCACTTGAGGATAGAGTTCAGGGTTTAGGTGCTACAGCAATGACAGGTTAATGGTTGGACTTGATGATCTTAGAGGTCTCCTCCAACCTTAATCACTCTCTGATTCTTGACTTCAGGTTATTATTTTCATGCAGAAAAGATATTTCGTATGCACAAAAGCTATTGAACAACAATCTAAACCAATCAGCCAGCTTTGTATTACAGGTGCTTGGCTCTGGGTTTTTTTTGCATACAAGCTCTCTCAAAAGGAGAAAAATTGCTTCCATTCTGGACAACTGTACTAACAACTAAGTGAATTAAATAAAACTGGGATCTACATTACATGTTTTAAATGGGGACATTTCATTCTCTGACATGTAACACTGCCAATACATTTGCTCTTCTAACTGGGATTTCTGTACTGTTATGTGATAGTCAAACCTGATGTTGTAGTTTTCTAAAGGATCTGTGTGTAGCAAATCAAGTTTCCATTGATCTTGAATTGTCTGTGATAAAATAGAAAAGTTATAGAAGGATATACTTGTCACTATTTTTCACTGCAATTGTGCTTGAAAAATGGCTGTGGTCCTTGTTGTGTCTCAGCTGTCTATAATTAATATTCCATAATGTGTAGGAAACCAAAATATCTTTGCTAACAGCTGGATAGTGTGTACCTAAATTTCTGCCATCTGGTCCCACAGTCTTGGCTAATACAGGGGGCTGAACTTACCACAAAGTCAATATTCAATAGAAATACAAATTAGGAGTGTGGAGGAGTAGAAGAGCGAAGGAAAAAATTAAAGAATGCATATAGCAAGAAGATGTAATTTTACAGTTAACTGTTCTCCTAAAATACTTTTCCAGTGTGTCTTTATACATTAGTTGGATCACGTTCAGTATTTCAAACAAGCAACTGAACTATTTTAATATGCTAAAAGATTCAAATGTTAATCAACACCCTATCTTTACCCCTTTGCCCTCCCCACCCTAGTCACTGAAAACGTGCCAGAACCCCTACCCTTACATCCTACCTCTGCTTTTATCTGACTATCATGTTCCTGTTGCCTGGATACAACTGGAACCCATGAAAGGATGCTCCTGAGCTGCTGTCAGGATGGCCATTTTATTACAGTGATTTAGAAATGGATTATCTGTGAAAATGGCTCAGCCTTTTATGCAAGCACCCTATGGAGGCTGATATAACTCTAACAGGCTGCTCTCAGCAACAGGACTTGCTTTCCTTGTCTTTTGCAGCAGTAGGCTCATGCTTTACTACAAATGTCAGCATCTAACTGGAAAGAATTAGGCGACTTCTAATAGTGTTGCTTGTCCTTTGCCTTACATTCCTTTGAGGTATCTGACCACCCTCATCTCTGACCTGTATTTTCTTCCAAATTATCTGTAAAAACAGAAGGCAATAAGGACCAACAAATTGCCAAGAGGGAAAGAAACTTGCATTAGAAAACTGTGGACCAGGATTTTTCCTTTTGTCTTGCAAAAGAAGCATTGTATTGGAGTCAGTGTTGAGGGACCAACCCGTATCTCTCAGGGTATCTCTTGCTTCAGAACTCATATTGGCACTACCTTTCAATTTAATCCCTTGGGGAATTCTCAGCTCTTGTTGCATACCAAGGAAAGAAGTCCAAAACTCTATGTGAGCACAATTATTTATAAGAGTGTTTATTTTCTCAACTTTCCCTAATTTGTGAGAACTGCAACCAATTACTGCCACTTTGAGGGCAGAATGGCAAGAAGGCTTATAAAGAACTGTGTTTCTCAAGTCTTTCCAGCTGAAAGGAAATGGCAGTTTTTAATGCTAGCAAGGAGTATGTCCAATCTGTTTCTTTCTGTCTAGTGTTTGGCACTTTCTACCATGGAAGAGAAATTTTATTTACTAAAAGTAAGAAGGACTAGTGCTCACAAGAAGCAAAAATATGTGTTTTCCATTTTTGTTTTCTCATGGATTCAGGATCTTGGGGTACAACAAAGCTCTTTTCATGGCAGCTGATAGAATGTATAGATTTGAGGCATACCAGAGTTAAGCACATCTTTAAATAGCAAAATACAATTTTACCTGATTCTTACGTTTAATCTTTGGGAGGGTTAACAAAAACTGAACTTTTTACAGCATGTGATTCACATATAAAGAACAGCTAGGCTAATGTGTTGGTTGTATTTATTTCTCTATTACAGCAGAACAGTCTAAAAACACATAAAATAATAAAAAGTACATGTTATAAATAATGATACTTTAAAAGCTGCTACAGACTCATGTGAGAAGTTCTATTGTTATCCTATAAAAAGCAGGGCTGTTTAAAATACTTTAGACAATGGAAGCTTTTCTAACATTAACTCCTTACACCACAGCCTGGTAAAAATCATCTATTGCCTTGTAGTGTTTTCTTCTAATTCTCAAAGCCAAAAAAACCCACACAATCCTAGGCTGCCTTTGAATGATTATGCAGAAAGAGTATTTAAGCATTAGGAGCTTCAATTATGCAGAAGCTTTACTGAGGGATTTTGAAGAAAAGATTTGTGCACATCATATTATAATGAGCAAAGTAAATATATTTCTTGCAGTTCTATGAAATATTACTGTGCTGAGGACAGGGCAATTCAATCAATAGCAATCAATAGTGGTTTTATTTCCTCAGATATGCTGGTCCCAGATTTTTTTAATCTCTGCTAGCTCCATGTGTTTTTTCAGAATCTCTCAGAAAGGCTGTGTTGTCTTTGCAGAACTGCCTAAGGAGCCCTGACTGCAACAGGAATGCTGTGACAAGTAAGTGGCCACATCTGTTTCAGTCTGATTCTCCATCACTTGCACCTGAAGGTAATGTGCCAGATGTTCTGTTCAGGCAGGTGAGACATGCTTGTTAGCAGTTCAAAAATATTTTGAAGAGCAATAAGACACACACAAAAAAATCTCTCTTGAATCTCACCTCTTCTGGAAAAGTCTCAGAAGCTCATATATCCTCAGAGCCTCATATATGCTCAGAATCCCATAGGAGTGTTTTCTTTTGCCATTCCTAGAACTTTAACCCACCTTGTCTCTTAGCTGGACTTGTAGCCAAGGCAATGGTTGTGATATTTTGGGTCACAGCTGTTATGAATGGGCTCACAAATCTGACCGAAAATGTGCTGCTTATTTTGGGGATCACAATAAAAATATTATTGTAACAAGAAACAATTTCGAAACTGATGATCCAAAGCATTGGGGGTGAAACAAATGTCAGCTTTAAACATCTCACAGCTCCCATCACAATCCTGCTAAGCTCCTCTCCTTTGAAATTAAAACATAAGTATTATGCATGTGCTTTAATCCTAACTCCACAAAGTGCTTATTTAAATGTTGCTGCATGTCCATTTGTGAAATGCATTAGGCATTGTTGCCCTGAAGTGTTATGTGTGAAATCCTGTCTGCATCAGTTGGGAGAAAAAGCACTGACTTTTAGTGTGACCTGGGGGTTAATCATAGTTACTAAGTGGTGTGAATGCCAATATACAGTCTTGCCTTTGGCACAGAACCATTTCAAATTTAGACCTATGTACAATCAAGAATGATGCATAGCTGTGTAGAATGCTGACCAAATTTACTGAGTTAGCAAGCAACATTTATTGAAATATTTTAACCCATATATTCTAAAAATAGAGATACAGTATATGACATTATTTACAAGAGCATGTAGTGACAGGACCAGGGGGAATAGCTTCACACTGGCACAGAGAAGGTTTAGGTTGGATATTGGGAAGAACTCCTTCCCTGTGAGGTGCTGAGGAACTGGTGCAGGTTGCCCAGAGAAGCTGTGACTGCTCCATCCTTGGGAGTGTTCCAGGCCAGGCTGGATGGGGCTTGAAGCAACCTGGTCTAGTGGAAGGGGTTCCTGCCCATGGCAGGGGGTGGAACAAGATGAGCTTTAAGGTCTCTTCCAACCCAAACAACTCTGTGACTCTAGTCTAAGATATTATAATCCAGCATTTGATTATATATTGCAGTTTAATGAGCACTGACAGAATTTGCCATAATGTCTTCCAGACAGTAGTGTTGTGCCCCAAAGCCATTGGTTTTGTAGATAAGTCTAGAGGAACAAAGAGGCATACTTGATTTCTTAATATGCCATGATTATGGCCTAGGAAACTGTTTTTGACTAAACTATTCATTAAGTTGTTTGAGTTTTGTCATTCACAAGGAACAGCCACAGCACTATAGTATGTTCTTGCCTCTCACAAAAATATAAGTGTGTGTCCCTCAGGAAGTGCAGCACTCTCATTTCAGCTCTGGGTGATGAACACATGAAATAAAGACACACTTCCAGCCCTCCTGCTCCATATTCTTTCTTAGAAAATTCTATTTTACAGACCTTAAAATCTGCAAAAGAAAAACTATACAAGAACAGAAGATTAGAAGGAAAAGCACTAAAATAAATAAAAAATAAGTACCTCAGTCAAAACTCTGACCTAAATTGGAAAGAAAGAAACATCACAATTACAAAGAGACATTCTTTTTGCTAAGTATGGGTTAGAACTGAGTCATGTTATCAATCATAGCTGTTCACAGAGCAATATAAAATGATGAAATAATAGTAATTTCAGAAGAAGAAATCTCCTTCTACCCAGACCTTACTCTGTCCAAGGGAGGAATCAATAGCCATTCTCCATTTCTGGTTTCTCCTTCTTTACCAGTTGCCAGTAGAACTTGGCAAAGAAACCACATGAGTAACATGAAAGTGGCCTTATTTTGTCAAATAATTTGCTTTTTTCTGGGTGGAGATGAGCATCATTCCTTATCAACTGGCACTTTGACTTCTGTGTGCTGCTGATCCTGAGCACAGTAACTGCAGAAAATTATGGTTGCTCTTCAAAATGACTGGGTTTATTACCTTCATGGATTATAATCTATGGATTAAGATAATTGCATATATAGACTTGAATCTCAAGTATCTAATCACATTAAACAGCATATACAGTATATACATATACTGTACATTAAATACTAAATATCACAGTTATAAGCTGAATAACTTTATTTGCAAACTGTAATACTAAGCTTTAAGTATGAGGTGGGCCAATGCAAACCTCATGAGGTTCAATAAAATGAAGTGGAGGATACTACATCTGGGCCACAGCAATCCCAGGCACACCCACAGGTTGAGTGGGGAAGTCATTGAGACCAGCAATAAAGAGAAAGACTTGGGGGTGGTGGTGGATGAGAAACTCACCATGAGCTGCAGTGTGAGCTCGCCTCAGAAAGCCAATAGAAGCCTGGGCTGCATCCAAAGGAGTGTAGGCAGTAGGTCAAAGGAGGTGATTCTCCCCCTTCTACTCTGCTCTCGTGAGACCCACCTGGAATACTGCACACAGTTCTGGTGTCCCCAACATAAGGTGATCATGGAACTATTGGAGCAAGTCCAGAGGAGGTCACAAAGTTGATAAGAGGGCTGGAGCATCTTCGCTATGAAGACAGGCTGAGGAAGTTGGGATTGTTCAGCCTGCAGAAGAGAAGGTTAAATGGAGACCTCATAGGAGCTTTCAGGATCTGAAGGGAAGCTGCAGAGGGACTTTTTATTACGAACTGCAGTGATAGGACATAGGGTAATGGGTTCAAATTGATGGAGGGGAAATTTAAGCTAGATATTAGGAAGGAGTTTTTCCCAAGAGGGTGGTGAGACACTGGCACGGGTTGCCCAGCGGAGGTAGTGGCTGCCCCAACCCTGACAGTGTTCAAAGCCAGGTTGGCTAAAGCCTTGAGCAACCTGGTCTGGTGGGAGGTGTCCCTGCCCAGGGCAGGGGGTTGGGGCTGGATGATCTCTAAGGTCCATTCCAACCCCTAAAATTCTATGATTCCGTGATCATTTCAAGAGTTTCAAATTATTTTCTGTATTGTAATAACATTATAATCTGTTTTCGGCCCTAAATGTGTACAGATAAATCAATTTTTGGGCAATACTTCACTGTGGTCTGTAGAGCATGTTGGGACTGTGTTGCTGAAGTTTGCTACCTCCAGCCTAGGTAGTTCATTTGCTTCTTTATTATTTGTACAACATAGAAAACCATTTCCAGGAACAAACTCTTTTCAGGAAAATCTATGTATTGTTATCTATTGTTATCTACTGACACTGTGAAAGATACACAAGCTGGTGGCTCTCAAGGCCTAGAAGAGAGCCCAGGCTCCTTCTTGGCATGCAAGGGATTACCTAGTCTTCCTTCTGAGGTTGTGGATCCTTGTTCAGCCTTTCCTTAGCTCCTTCAGCTCCATATGGCATTAAACAGTTCAGTTCTTACTTCTTCTGAAGCAATTCTCTTTCATGAATAATAAAAGTAGCTGTAGAAGAGAAGAATTAGTATGAGGCAAATTGGAGGGGGGTGAGGGGGGAGGAGATGCTTCCATAAGAAATATGACATGATTAAAAGTCCAGTGTATAAATCATAGGCCTGCTTAACAAAAGAAAAAGTGTCCCATAGTGCCATATTTCTAAAGCACATTAAGGTGAATAATTTCAAAATCTTGTCAGCATGAAGTGATTTCACAACAGAACCTGAAGGGAAAAGGTTTCTCTCTGTTACGTAATCTCTCTGGAAAACCTGTGCTAGTGCTTCACCATCCTCACAGGGAAGAATTTCTATCAATCAGAGCTAGAATGATATATGCCAGTAAGACTCTAGTATTGCAGCCTTTTTGCTACCATAGGATTGAAGGCCAATGACTGTACTTTTCTTATTTCTGATGAGGATGTTTCAGGTGTTGTGGCCCATTTTTCACTGAGGGTCTTAGGGGTATTTGAAAATTCTTAGAAGGGTTTTGGGGTGTATACTGCACGTTCAGAAGAAAAAGAGAGGTCTGAAATATCCGCTTTCTTACAACAGATGCAGATTTATTCCTGTGTTACCTCTGCCTGCAATGTTATTGTTTATGTAAAAACATGTAGGAGCAGCTGCTTTAAAATCACTGTGCAAACCTCTGTGCACATACACATTCTTGTGTGTGCACATACATTTTGACTACTGCTGTAAACAGAGGCAGAGGTATAATTGCCTTTGCACAGTTTGGCTGTCCTCCAGAAATGATGCAGAAAGTCACTTCTCAAAATTGTCCTTAACTGAACTATAAAAGGTGTCCTGGAGCCAACTGTATGGAGCTGTATGTATGGTTGGGCCATACATTGCTATTTTGCTGCATGCTGTGGGAGGTATGCACAGGAGGCCATATGAAGAGATGTATTTCCATATGCAGGATTACTTTTTTGAAAGGGAAAAACATGTATGACCAGAATTTATCTCCATAATTCTTGGAAATGATGCATAAAGAATATACAGTGTAGATATCAGAGGCATATGATCTCAGGCAGCCTCTGAGAAAGGACAGGGGGGAATTACTGATTAGAGAAGCTTGTTTGTCTGTGTAGGGATCAAAGGGGCAAAACATAGTCCATAACACTCACCATTTTTTAATTATAAACTCCAATTAAGTGATGCAGAATAATCTTCAGCATTCCATCTGGCAGCTATGAGGAGAGAGCGAGAATAGCAGCTAACGACATTAATCAAGGCTTGAAGTAGACAGGTTCAAGTACTGCAGGCTTTGTTTAAAAAAATGAGTTGGGGACAGAGTTAGTCTTTGAATAACATTCCAAAAATGCTCTATGCAGCCCAAGAGAGAGAGGAGCAACATTAACACTTTCCTCTTACATTAACCCTTGGGCCGCTGGCATTCCT
>NW_008662119.1:28418-29269 GCF_000695815.1 Acanthisitta chloris
GGCAGGTCAGGGAGATGACCCTGCCACTCTGCTCAGCCCTGGTGAGGCACATCTGGAGTGCTGCATCCAGGTCTGGGCTCTTCAGGACAGGAGGGACATGGAACTCCTGGAGCAGGTCCAGTGGAGGCTATGGAGATGATGAGGGGACTGGAATATCTCTCTCACGAGAACAGGCTGAGGGAGCTGGGGCTGTTCAGCCTCCAGGAGAGAGGACTGAGAGAGGCTCATCAGTGAGTGTCAGTGTCTGCAGGAGGTGTCAGCGAATGGATCAGGTTCTGCTCTGTGGGGCCCAGCAATAGGACAAGAGGCAGTGGGCAAAAACTGATGTGGACAATAACAGATATATAGAAGTAAAGCCTATTAAACTATTTAGGATAAGATAGACATGATATGTGTATGCTCTGTGCTGGCACATTGGTTAACCCTGGTAACAGGTACCTGCAGAAGACAAAGGACTGTGGTAAGAAATAAGCTTGAGGTCATTGCCTTATTATGTCTTCTAAGATAGAGTAATTGGATCCATTTTAGCTTCATTAATGAATGATATAATTTAAATACTGCTATATAGTACGTGTTTCTATAGTTGCTAATTCAAAAGAGAAAGGAAATCACGTTGAAATTTGACCAAGAGAAACTAGTCATAACTGATTCTGTCTTTCCACATAAGGGAGTTGAGGGGAGGGGGGAGTAAGAAATCATTTAGACTTACTGAAATCAATACAGCATATCTGTTGATACTAAAGATTAGGGTCAATAGAGCATTACCTCAAACGTTTGGATTTTTGAGAAATTTATGGACTAAAAATAAATAATATTAAGCCTCTGAGGAAATTCACAGGCAATTAGGGAAA
>NW_008662119.1:29291-42086 GCF_000695815.1 Acanthisitta chloris
AGCTGAGGGTGAAATGTCTCTCTCATTCTCCTGACTTTTGGCAGGTGAAATCATTCAGTATTTAAAAACTGAAATAGGCAGAAACAATACCTCCAGTATTATTGTCTATAGCTAAATATATATTATAGTTCCAAGCTGCATATAGTTTTTTTAATAATTCTTGTTTGGGATAGTTTGGGGTAATTCTTATGCCATGATATAAAGTTTTCCCTTTTCTTTTATAACACAGAATTATCAAAATGAACTTATGTTGACCAATAGACTTTTTTTCATTGTTTCTGGTATGTGTTGACCACAGCTAGGCCATGGCATCTAATCACTGTGGCCTGACATCTGCTCTGCTGCCTCTGCATAGTCATTCTCCATTTCTATCTATTAAATTTCCCATGGGAACATCACAACAGTTGCATCTTTTCCAATAATCTCAATACTGAGGAAAAGTCTTCAAAGCCTTAATCAGGCTCATATTATTTATTCATCTGAGCTGCAAACACATTTGCATATCTCATGTTCAGGTCTGCCCTCAAAAGCTGAGACTCTGAGGAACAATACAGAGCCAGAACTGAATTTTACAGACTTCCATTTCAGACAGTAATTATAGACTAGAATAATAGAATCATTAAGTTGAAAAAGAGCTCCAAGATCATCAAGTCCAACCTTTGACAGATCACCACCTTGTCAACCAGACCAGAGCACTAAGTGCTGCATCCAGTCATTTCTTTAACATCTCCAGGGATGGTGATTCCACCACCTCCCTGGGCAGTCTGTTCCAATGTTTGACAACCCTTCCAGTGAAGAAATTATTTCTGATGTTCAACCTGAACCTTTTCTGGCACAGCTTGAGGCCATTTCCTCTTGCCCTGTCACTTGTTCACTGTGAGAAAAGACCAACCCCCACCTGGCTGCACCTCCTGTCAGGTAGTCGTAGAGAGTGATAAGGTGTCCCCTGAGCCTCCTTTTCTCCAGGCTAAACACAGCTTCTCATGTGATTTACTCTCTAGACCCTTCCCCAGGTCCATTGCCTTTCTCTGGACTCATTCCATTACCTCAATATCTTTCTTGAAGTGAGAGGCCTGACATCTGCTCTGCTACCTCTGCCTAGTCATTCTCCATTTCTATCTACCTAATTTCCCAAGGAATAACAGTTCCACAACAGTTGCACCTAGTTCATAGGGTGCTACACCTGGTTGTGATATGGTGGTGGGACGATCCACAGGCTGAGTCAGCTGCAGGTGTAGAGGTTCCTGCTTTAATGGTTTAATTTCACTTGTCATGGCTGATAAACCGTCTCCATTCACTACTCTCTTTCAAGAAGTCGAGTACATGTAACCCTTGCCAAAGATACCACAGCCTGTCAAGCAGGCATGGAGATTATCTATGGAAGCACACAGAGGGCTGCGGTGCTGGTGTGATCCTGTAATGGATAAAACTGGAAGGTTTCAGCCCCACAGGTGTCATCCATTGCCTAACACTAGCACTCAGTGCAATTCTGAAGTAAATAAGTTGGGAAGAGAAAGGAAAGCTGTTCTACCATATGTTTTTGGAACTGAATCAAAAGCCAAATATCAATTACAATAGGCAAAAATCAATGCTTTGTTTTTCCTAAGAAAACCAAGTACTATGTAAGTGGTTGATAAGTATGAGTTTCTCCCCAATTAGTTGTAAACATTTTTGTGTCCACAGCTTCTGTAAAAGTTGACAGCAACTCACTAATTTTCTTTACTTTCTTGCCTGGAAACACAGCCCAAAATTTCTTTATGAGTTCACCATTCAGAGAGAAGAGTTATCCATTAAAAATATGCTCATCTTCTTGGGATTAGATGCATATGGTAACAGTGTGATCTAAGTGAAGCAAATCAGCTGCCCTGTCTCAGCAACAGAATTCTTAGTTTGATGCTTACATGGGGCTTTTCATTAAATTCATTACTCTTCAATAATGTCTCTGCAGAAGAGACAGATAATCCTTAATGAAAAGGTTATTTTCTTAGGATCAGTTAGTCTAAAGGTATTGAGCTTCCATTAAAAGAAAGTATCTGGTTTGAATTACTGTTATCTCCTGAGAAGGCTGATTTGATTTCCTTTTCTTCTTTCCCAGGCTAAACTTCACCTTTGCTTGCTTTTTACTCCAACCATACACACAAGATATTAGTTTAGCTTCTTCTTCATATACAGACCTAATCTCTTCACTTTCCTAGAATATTCCCTTTACCAAGTTGGATTAAAAGAAGAGCCCTTTTCACATCTATACAAAAGCATAAATAGAAAGCTCTGAGAAACCAGGTCTAGTGGAAGTTGTTTCTGCCTATGGCAGAGGGTTGGAACTGGATGAGCTTTAAGGTCCCTTCCAACCTAAATCATTCTGGAATTCCATTATTTTATGTGATGTGTTAAACTGCATTGAAATGGAAATATTTCAATACATTTCACATAATTATATTTTTATGCCATAACTTATGAGTTTATTCTCCTGAATGAGGAGGTTGATATTCTAAGTATTAGCAACACATGAAAATTTTTTACTACAAGTGAGATAAATGCCCTAGATATTCTTAAAAAAACCACTATTAATCAACAAGTATGGGTCAGAACAAGAAAAGGTGTCTGTTAACCAAGCTATGATAGTTCTGTACAGGATCAAGATGGAAATATGAGCAGCAAGTTATTTGGATAACTAGTGTTGTTCATATTTTCTCCTTGCAGTGTAAAAGTGCTAATGCTTCAATTGCCCGATGAAATGGTGACCAAGGTGATCAGTTCCTGTCAGTAAAATTCAGCTTGAAATTTATCACAGAAATCCATCAAAAGTGCTATAGATAGTTACAATTGAATGGAAGGTTCACAAAATTATTCATAAATTATTGGATATGATCCTGTTTCACTGTAAGGAATGGAAATATCCTAAGGATTTAAGTAAGATAGAATTTACCCAATCCAGAACCACACATATCTTTTGATTAGTTGCCACTCTATCTAAACTGGAGTTAAATACAATTTAGGATTAAAAAATCCATAAAGAAGCAAGGGGACATGGCTCTGGGAAGTTGCTATAGCTCTGACTGAGTGTAAATTTAGAAATATTATTTTTTTCTATTGAACTCATGAGTTTTGGACTGGATAAACAAATATTGATTTAGCAGTTGCAAAGGAATTCAAATCCCAGAGCTCAGTCACAATTTCACTTTTATTTTACATCCAATGATCGGTTACTGATAGACAGTGGAAAAGTCAATCTTTCATTTTAATGTGGTTAAGATGAAGCTTGGGATGGAGGAGGAATACCTACTCAGAACGAATTGGAAGTTGTTTGATAAAGCAAAGTTTCATCAAAGAAATACCAACTTGCTGAGCCTATTTCTTTCAATATACACTGGATATGACAAGCTTCTACCAAACCACTGCAGATTTGCAAAGCAACTCTACCAAGCTACAATTATAAATTGTTGGAAGATCTATATAGTGTTGGAACTAGATGACCTTCAAGGTCCCTTCCAACCCAGACTATTTTATGGTTATAAAACCAAAACCAAGTGTGCAAATCTATGCCTACCTGTACTTCTAAGGGTTTGGTGGCTTTAACAACTCACTCATTAAGCTCTTTCTCAGCACTCTCTAATTCTTCCTGACAGTGTTTCTTTGTTATGTTTGAGGCTCATCCATGTTTAAGTTACTTCTCTCTAGACTGCATGGAAATTAAGAACTAATGGAAATTAAGATGCAACTTCCTTAACATTTTGTAGTTTAAGGTATTTTCAATACTAGTTTCAATTGATTGGTTTGATGTTTTTCCATGAAATGAACTATTCGGTGAAATGGGCAGGGAAGAACTGTCTGAAGTTCAGCAAAGGCTAATGCAGGTCCTGCACCTGGGGAAGAACAAGCCCAGGCACCAGCACAGGCTGGGGCTGACCTGCTGGAGAGCAGCGCAGCAGAGAAGGACCTGGGGGTCCTGGTAGGCAACAAGCTGTCCCTGAGCCAGCAGTGTGCCCTGGAGGCCAGGGAGGCCAATGATGACCTGGGGTGCACTAGAAAGAGCATTTCCAGCAGGTCAGGGAGGGATCCTGCCCCTCTGCTCAGCCCTGGTGAGGCACATCTGGAGTGCTGTGCCCGGATTGGGCTCCTCTGCAGACAGACTACAGATGATGATATGGTCAAAGTTTCATTTGAAAGACATTATTTAGCAGGAAAGTACTAGGCTGTATTCCCTCAAATCTGACATGCCTCTCCCTCTGTGCTGGTCTGTCCATGGATGACCCACACAGCACTACACCAAGCAGTCCCAGCAAGTTTAGCTTGCTAATATACAAAATAATTTGGATTGAGATTCAAGGTGGATGAAACTAACTCCCAACACATAGAAACAGAAACTATTAGAGGATTAAAAGCAAGTTTGGTCACTATCCAAAAGATTTGTTTAATAGTATGTTCATCGTGGGAAATCATCTTACTTGTAAGTGAGACAAAGTAGTGCAAAAGATGCCCAGTAGTTACAAAACTGCAAAGAAAAGGGATTCGTTGCATAGAAAGTCTTTCAGCATTGAATCAAATAGTTTATTCACTCGGTCCTATCACCTTCATTTCATAGGCATAACGTGTTTCTATTTACTACTGCATTTCCTATCTCTCTACTACATGTCAGTGTCACCTTGAATGTTCTCATGGTGACTCTGTTTTAGTCATCCATCCTGAATTAAATAACATTCTCACCAAGAAACAGGAGCTTTGCCTGCTCAGGAGACAGAAAAGTTCTTGGCAAACAGCTAGTCCATGGCTAAATTCCATCCTCAAAATCCTATTATCTTCAAATTACTCTTTAAATGTAAATGAAGACTTACAAGGCAGAAATGCTTTATACTTTTGTGTTTGCTTGAAAGCAAATAGTATAGTTCAGCCTACTGAAAAGCTGATGTATTCATTACATATAAATGTTTCAAATGTAGAGCAATAAAACCTTCCTCTAAAATTAGAAATAAATGGAAATTTTAACTGCAATTATACAGAATGTTTCGCCAACTTCTGAAATTTAGCAGAAATTCTTATGGATATGGAAAGAAAGAGATTTAAATATAAATCGATTCTAGGTGACTCTTTAAAGGAATGTTACAGATGACAAATCATGTGCTTCTTGCTATATAATTCAGTCAGACACTCTAGTCAAAGACTGAGGACAGTGTGAGAAGTTTCATCCTAAATGTTCAAAGTTGAATAGCTGTGAAAAAATTTAAAACCAAGGGTTTGGGTATAAATGTTAAAGTCTCGTGATACAAGGGTAGAAGCTGTCTGAATATGGCAGTAAATGAAGAATACTGTGTTAGATAATGACCCAGAGATCCACCCCAGTTTCTACATAGGATTAACCATAGGAACAGACAGATGTGTGGATTGAGGGAGGCTGGATTTGGTCTGGCTGGAAACCAGCCTAGCACTGTCCCAGTAACCCACTGGGAAGCCTGAACACACTGCCTGAGGTCGCTCTGTCTGCACTGCTCAGGCTCAGACTTGCCTGGCTGAGAGATTCATCCTTCTAAACAAGTTGCATAAGGTAAATCACAGCTTGGGTATGTTTTCTAACATTTTGTTGCATTTGTGGTTTAAATCAGTGTTCTGACTTTGCACTGGAGCAAAGACCTCACACAGTCAGATCTATTTGAGATGTACTGAGGTCGTGAAGAGGAAAGAAATTGTGCATACAGCTAAAGCACAAAGGAATGGGATGCAACAGGAGGTGAGTTATTTTTTCCAATGGTAATAAAAACTCTTGCAGGAAAGTGCTTAATATAAATGAGTTAATAAAAATATATGCCTAAATTCTTTTTCGAAGAACATCACAGTAATGATCACAGTAATTTCTTTTCCTGTACCATAATTACTTTTTGAAATTAAATGTTCCTACATGATGATTAAATTTGATCAGGAGCAACTCTTCCTATTTCAGCCTTTTGAAACGAGAAGACTACCTGCAATTTTTTGCTGTTTCATAACACTAGAAGCACATGATGTGAGCTTAATTTTTAGCAGGCTATGGCCAACCTCTCAGACAACCATCAGAATGATTCAGTGAAGGATCCCAAGGCTCCCATAATAGAAAACTTGTTTCTCTGTTCATCTGTGTTTAAAGTGTGTCTGAAAGTGAAGGGAAAATGAATAATCTGTCATTCCTAAAGTTCAAGTTGAGTTCCTGATGCTAAAACTCCTGTGGATCAACATTTATTATATCTTTCACCAGGTAACCCATTTTGGCAATCAAATCACAAGATTATGTTTTATTAGGGTTTTTTTTCACTCTGATGTCTTGTTCTTATCCTTTGATGACTGTTATAATGAATTATCTTAACAGGACAATGAGAAGAAATAGAAAACTGGAGAGTGGTCAGAGAAACCAAAATAGTTCTGTGGAACAAAATGACAGTCATTTACAAGAAGCAATTACATATATCTGCAAAATAGCTTCACTGTGAGCAGTGCTTGTACACAAGAGAGCAAAATTTGACAGTTCAGACATAGATTCAAAAGAAATAACCTAATTTTAATTTTTTTTTAAACTATAAAAGAAAAGCAGGTATATATGGCTACTATTTTGCCCTAGGGCATTCTGGTAGTTGGTGGTTCTACTATTTAGAACTTCTAGGTGGTTTTCCATTGTCTGACACCCCAGTGAAGGGAGGGTAGACACACCCAGCTCATTAAGAAAAACCTGGAGCAAAGGTACAGTATTCCAGCTGCCACTTGTGAGCAAAGACAGATACACTCACTGCTCAACTATCTTCTTCCCTCTGCCCAGGAGACCCAGACCATATGCTAGAAACCAATCTCTGTTTCAAATGAATACCCAAGGAAGGGAAATAATTATCCAAAGGTCCTATAACAGCTGCCCACACAAAGGTCACCCTTAAGATGAGTAGATTATGCCCATGGCTGTGGAGATGCCAAAAACCTGGTGTCAAAATGCAATGACATTCCTTTGTACCCACGTCCCATAGCCCACACAGACAACACTCTACAGACACAGCCTGGAAAGTATATGAGACACTGTCACAGAAACTTATTTGAGAGATGTGTTAGATGAAAACTTTCGGCCACCAACATCTGGACTAGCTGTCAGCCATACCCCTGTCTACTTTTAGCAGCCTGTGGGCTTGATTATTTTTGTAAGTGAAGTCATGGCATGACTGTGCTTCTAGTTCTTCCAGTTCTTTTCCCCCTTAGTGAGCTAATTTGCCAAATCCTTTTCTGAACAGAGAGTGAAGTAAAACCCCTCCCTTCCTGTTACTGAAGTATCTCAGCTTGTCTCCAGCAAAGTAAATCTAAACAGTCAGACAGCCACTGGACTGCATTCAGAATGTTTTGATTAAAGTTATAACAATAGTTATAAGAACAAACACCACAAAATTAGTTCTAAAGATCCTAAGTTATTACATCTAACATTAACAAGTTATAACAAAGTTATAAGAACAAACACCACAAAACTAGTTCTAAAGATCCTAAGTTATTACATGACAATGGGAGTAGTGGCAAGAGCAGATCATTTTGAAAAGGGGAAAAGAAAATATTCATATGTTTATCTGTAAGGTGCTATGAAATCTTTGAATGTAAGAGGCTTAAAAAGCACATAGCACTCAGTCAGTGGGAACACTAAATCTGATACTTTTGCTTTACTGCATGTAAATTAAATCAACAAAAGAAAAATGTTATCGAATGGTGATAAGTGAAGCACATGTTCAGCTAGTTCCAAAAATAAAGGTAAGACTGTTGATTCAGAATATCTCATTTCCTTCAACATTATGATATCATTGAGTCAGTTATAAAGCAAAGTTTCCTTACTTTGGTGGTGTACTAAAATAAGATGTCAACTGGAGCTGGAAGAGGGACAGAAAGCAGACACATCTCAGCCTTCATTTTATCTAGCACATCTTATTCACTGCTTATATTGTGAGGAAAAAACTTTGAAACTTAGACCCCCTTAACAGGTACCTGGAAAGGAATGCTGAATGCACTGGTGAGTTACAAAGTACCTTCAGAAAATGGGATTAAATGACTCCAGGCAGTTTGTTTCCTTTGACTTTGCTCCTCAGCTTTACCACTTTCTGCTTTGGGCCCCCCAAAGTTGCTAGCAGGTGAGGGAACAGGGAGGACTGCCAGGCCACTGCCTGGCACACTGGCAGGTGTGTTCAGAGGAGAGTGTTTCTGGAACCCTCACATGTCCATTTGATTTGGAGGAGGGTTAGTATGTGGACCCTGTACCAGCAGCTGTGGCCAGAAGGAGTCCAGCCAAGCATCATGTTGAGAAAGGGCATCCTGTGGCTGCACAGGTGGGAAATGTGCACTCGGGCCACTTTGGACTTACCCTCCTCCTCCCAAAGAGGGCACCTGAGGGACAAGGGCTGCCTTAACTCCACCAAGCAGGAGCAGGCTTTGGTGTGCACAATGTTTTCAGGGAAACACTCCATTCTGACAGGAAAAGGGAATTGAAGGAAGCAGCTTAGTACCAGTGGAAGAGTCTCGTTAGTGCAGGAGAATAAGCCCCAACCTGACTTCACTCCCTGTCAGAGGCTTAATATCCTATCAACCACCTCACCAAATTTGTAACATTCCCTAGCAGCTCAGTAGTGCCTGTTCCTGGCTCAGTGACCTTCATGTTGCTTTGGGTCCACGTAGCGTATGAAATTTGCACATGAGCAGCATCACTCCTGTGCTTATTATCAAGCTCGTTCTTAAGTGAATGACTAAATCACACTCTTTAGATGGAAAAGCACAAGTCATAATTAACAGTTACATAGATATTTGCTGTGGACAACAGCATTTTGTTACTCACTCCCTCTAGCTGACTTGAATTTTCCATTATAAAACCTCTGGCTTTTGAGGAAATGAATAAAGAAGTGAGAAAATGGAAAGCTACCTTTAAGTACTGCTTCATTTATGCACAGGTGGAAATAGAATTTATTCAGGAGATTTTAAAATCACTGAAAACCAGGTGTATAGGAATATCACTCTATAGATGATAACAGTGAATTTACAAATAGGAACTAGGGAGTTAATGGCAAGAATGATAACAAATTTGATCAGCATGATAAAATCTTCGGTGTAGAAGTATTTTAAGTAATCCAAAGTGCAAGAGAAGAACTCTGCAGCTAGTTTTGAAAAACAACGTGGGATAGAAATCCATTCCATAAACAACATATGGTAGAACATCTCCCTTTGTTGTTTTCACTTGTTGCATGGGTATAAAACACAGATCTCTTATTAGCTAAGGAAGATTACCATTTGGTTCATTTTATTTTTTATATTTATCTCATTTAAAATTGAATAACAATCATAAGCATTTCTGGATTCTGCATTTCCAGAGGCAAATACAGTAATTCTTAATGGTATGAACTTATTCTCTATACAATTTCTCTGAACTCTACTTTATCTTCTACAGAGATACTACTTATAGGTAACATTATTTGTATTATAGTTGCATAAAGATTCCAAGTTATGAATCAGGATCTCATCCATGCCAGCTATGGGATATAATAGGTGGGATAAATCTCCTATCTGGGAAAAATATCCCTGCTTGCAAAAAGATAGGTGTTCTCAGAGTTTAATATGTTTACAGGCAAAAATAAGATCTTGAATGTAGCACAGAGCTCTTCTGCAGCAATGATCTAGTTCTTCTGCTCAAAGGAACCAAACTGATGGATGCCAGCAGCTATCCTTCAGTCCCACATTTTTCCATATGGGAGTAAGGATTCTCTTGTTCATTAGCCTCATGTTTTGTACTCCAGGAGGAGTTGTGAGTATGGCTTTAGTGGCCAGCTGATGCCATCTGCTGGGGTCTGTCTAAAGAACTGGAGTGACTCAGCACATTTTTCCAGGGAAGTCACTCAATGTTATTTGATCTTAAAGCTAGTTTAAATGAGGATTTTTCTCCTCTGACTCTCAACTTCTGTGACAATGATGTCATGCAAGACAACGACCTTACTCATGTGTCTTGATTGATTGGATTTGTTTTTCAGGTGCTGCATGGCTCATTTAATGAATTTCCAGGTTCCTAAAACTTGCAAACAGCAGTAGCAGGGACCAAGGTTTTTACAGATAAATTCAAGTTTTAGTTCCTGAGATTACTTAAGTACTTAATTAAAGAAGCTTTACCTTATACATTCAGTTTTAAACGTGTGATTTGTATTTGTTACTATCCATAAAGTATTTAATAAATATATGTATATTAAGCACTTGCTTAATTGCTGTGCTTGTCTGCCAGCTATAACTGAATCCAGGGAAACTTGGCCACATGGTTATGTGACTTGTTTGACTTGCTCATGAGTTTCAAGTTAAGTATTTAATAATAGAAATTTGCTGTGTTGAGCAATGAGAGGGAAGTGTCTGGGCTCTGTTGGTTTGGAAGAGAAGGCTCTTCATCTTCACCAAAGTGCAGAAATTACAGTTCTCTATGTATTGAAAGTCCCCACTTGGAAACCTCACTGCCCTGTGACTCCTCTAGTGCAGCAGATACCACATGGAGATGAAGAGCACTGAATGAGTCAGGATGTGAGATGACATTGTCCAGAGGTTTCCATAAAGACTGCAGCAAAGATCCTTCCCATTGGATGGGTGTGAAGGTTCTTTTTTTTTTCTTCTCTCACTTATTCAGATGTCTTTGCTAAACTGACTGAGCCAATAACAACAGAAACATAAAAGCTGTTGCTAGAAAACAGAAACTAGGAAGTGAGAGAGGATGCAAATTATCCTTTGCAAAGAAGTCAAGTGATTCTGAAACAACAGGTACAGGACTTTGCTTTGGTTGGAGGTTTTTCATGGTGAAATCTTCTGTAAATCACAGCACTTGATAAGTTAGCACTTTAGTGTATTGTTTGTATAGATGGAGGAGAGAGAAGAGTTGTAAAAATCTCTTTTAAATGCATTCATTTCTTTTTTTAATAAGGGTCTGCATCTGGCAATGAGATATGGAATGACTACAGATGGAGCTAATGTAGCACAGAGGTCCAAGAGGCAAAACTGCTAATAGTCCACAGAGTGACACTGAAGTATTTCACATGGTGGCAGGTGAGCCTAAGGGCTGGTACCAGTACAGGAGGCACATTGCATGCTCAGGACAGATGGAGAGAATAACAGGCCACTTAAAAGAGTTAACCTGGTTCTGCTGTTCTTTAGCTAGGGATCTGTTCCTTTTCTAAACTTGCACACCTGATTTCTTTCAGATACTTCCCTTAAATAAGCTTTGACTAAGTCTGATGAGACAATTGGAAATTCATGATCCCTACCCCAGCCCTATCCTCTTTGATAGCCTGCACTGATTAAAATTACTTGGATTAGTGCAATTTGCTGAAACATTACCAGGGTGAAATTCCCATAATGGCTGCAACAAGAGACTCTTGCATATGCTGTACTGAAACCCTGTGATTATTGTCAGATCTCTGAAGCCCATCATGTAAATGATAATCTGGATTGTCCTGAATTCTCCATCATGCAATAGCTATGCACTTTAAATGCCTTTAAGGGAAAGAAGGAACAATCATTGTGTGATTAGTAATTCTTCTTTTTTTTTCCAGACATATTATGATCTTTGTCCTAAACCTTCTGACCAGCAATTAATTCCTCTTAGCCATTATTGTTTCCATCATTCATGGGCTGCATTGAAATGACAGATGTCTCCTGTATTATTGTAGAAGGATCATTTGCACAATTGTGTTTCTGTCATGCTCAAGCGGAAGCTCATTTCAAAGTATATTTTCTTAATGTTTGAAGTTTGCATTGCATTTTTTAAGTGTAATTGAACAGTCAAGATATCTGTCTGGCTGAAAGAAAGAAATAACAAGTTTGGGGTGGATTTTTTTCTTCCAAAAAGTATAGCTCTGATTGCTCTCATCCTTTTGCCTGGCCTGAGAAAGCAGTGCAGTTTGAAGTATTTAATTTAAAATTCTGCTTGACTATGTTATTACAGCATTTTGATAATATTTTTATTGATATTTCATTCTTAATCTTTATTCTTAGACCTCTCCAGATCTATCAGTCTGGGAGAGATGCAGAGAAGACTGTGTGGAGACTTCAGAGCAACCTGCCAGGATCTGAAGGGGCTACAGGGAAGATGCAGAGGGACTCTTGGTTAGGAACTGCAATGACAGGACAAAGGGTAACAGGTGCAAATTGAAGGAGGGGAAGTTTAGGTTAGATATTAGAAATGAGTGTTTTCCTGTGAGGGTGGTGAGACACTGGCACAGGTTGCCCAGGGAGGCTGTGGCTGCCCCAACCCTGGCAGTGTTCAAGGCCAGGTTGGATGAAGCCTTGAGCAACCTGCTCTGGTGGGAGGTGTCCCTGCCCAGGGCAGGGGGTTGGGGCTGGATGATCTCTAAGGTTCATTCCAACCCCTAAAATTCTAAGATTCTATGATCAAGCTATTGTGTATGTGTATATTAGCAGAGCATATGTATTCTATCTATGGAATTTAGGAAAATACCTCCCTTCCTTAATTGAAAAAGAAGTGAGACTAGACCTGTAAATATTTCCATAATATTGAATTTCCCTGTCTCTGTCTCAATCCAGCAAGTCACTAAGATATACAAGAGGGAAAATTAAACAGCAAATAATTTTCAGAAAGATAAGCTGCCCATGCACAGCTCTGAAAGGATTTCCTTCCTCCTCTCAGATCACTTGCAGGTGCACAACTTCAGCACATAACTTCTGTGCTTGAATACTCAGTTTTCACATGTTTTGTATGATAATACAGACCTGATTATGGCCCTTTATTTTCCTTTGGCACTTTATATTATTATAATATCATGTTTATATTATATTATAAAT
>NW_008662120.1:0-2507 GCF_000695815.1 Acanthisitta chloris
AAGAGCTGTGGACCTGTTTCTCCAGCCCAGCTGCAGCCCCAGGGTAGCTCCTCAGATCCTTGCAACAGCTTCTGAGAGAGAGTCACATCTTCACCAAGGGCCTGAGCTGCCCACTTTTGTGAGCGGGGCAAGGGGGAGAGATGGAGAGGTTGAATTAAGATCCAGGCATTAAACTGCAATGGTTAAAACCCCAAACCAACCACCCAGGAAACCTACACAGCCTAATCTTGAGAGTGGTTACAAGGCTTAGCAGTAGTGAGAGCTTACAGATGCTTCTCTTCTGCACTGGGCTGAGAAACAAAACTGTCTGCTGAGGAACCAGCCACCCCACCCCCTGCATCCTCCTGCCCACACACACACACGTGTAGCCACAGGAGCTGCCCAGAGCTGGGGCTGCACCCTTCTGCCATGGCCCTATTTCTAGACAGCATTAGGTATACACTGAATGCTGCCACTCCTCCAAAGGAGTCTAGTGACAAAGAGGCTTCAGGAAATAACTTTTGGCTTGGGCTGGAGAAAATTTCTTGTTGTCTAGGCGTGACTTCTGAGCGGAATGCTTTTCTGCTATGTTTTACGACTCAGTGTGCCCTGAAGCAGCCCTCTCCTAACAGGGCCTTAGGAGGCTGTCCTGTGTGCTTGCTGGGGGCTCTTTCTCTGGGTGTGCCTTTCCATGGGTTCCAGTTAATTAGTCAGTCCTCATCATCAATCTTTTTATAGCAATGAGACTCAGCTGGCTCTCTTAGTTCAGCCCTGGTACCTGGAAGCAGAATCAGGGTCTGTGAAGTGTTTCAAGACCCAATCCCTCTGCTTGAGAGCTTGAGGCCAGAGCAGCCAGACTCCAAACTCATGGAGAAGTGGATCAGCTCCCAGAGTGTCTGGACCCCTGCTCCTGCAGCATGGCAAAAGGTGGTAAGCTGCTTAATTGTCTTGTGGTCCAGAGAAGAAAGCAAGGCCCTGTCCTTGGATTTCACTTGGATTTCCCACTTGTCTCCCAGGAGTCCAGTGTGTGCTGCCATGCCCTTCCCTGCTGCCTGCTGGACTGAAAAACAGGGAAGACAGAAATGCTGATCAGCCCAAGTTCCCATGGGCATTACTTCCCCAGGATTTGGAAAACTTTGGCTAAACCACACAGGTAATTTTCAAAAGTCTCCATTTCATCTGAGTTCACAAACTGTTGCTTTCTCCTTAGCTTAACAGTGATAGCCATCCACTCTGATCTCTGTTCTCAGGAACAGCAGCAGCAGAAGTGGCAACACTCTTGCTCTTCCTACAGTACATTGTTAATGCACCTCCATCATCCATGTGCTGTCATCCAACAGGCACAGAATATCCTTGGCTGGCTAACAGCCACCTCCCTGACTCCAGGGGCATCTGAGCCTCCGACCACACAGAAGAGCTCCCCTTCACATCTGCTCCTCTCCATCCTGGGTTCACTTGTTTCCCTTTTTATTCCAGGAAGGTTCAGGTCATTTTCAGCTCTGAGGTCTCCAAGAATAAGTACCACAATCAAAAGGCAGTGTTTGGGAATGTTATCCCAGGGTATTCAAACAAACATTTTCCACCATTTCATTTACTGAGAAAACACTCCATTGTGGAAAGCTTTTCTGGTCATCAGTATCTCTGGGACTTTTAGTGTCCTCTTAGGGTGAGACCGTCACCGGGGGCTTGCCCCACTTCTCATTTGCAATTGAGGTACACGTAAAGAGGGCAGGGGAAGTGTTTGCTTACAGCAGGGTGGGAGGGAGCTGCCTGCACTTCAAAGCTCCCGAGGCTGTCCACAGGCAGGAAGGGCTGCTCGGTGACGCTGGGGTGTGAGGCAAGCCTGCCACAAGGAAACGGCAAGGCCAATGGGATGTGAAAGCTGCGAGTGTGTCAAAGGCAGGACGGAAATGTTGTAGGGGCAACCCTATTTTTAGCCACTTCTTGCAGAACTTTGCTAGAGCTTGCTGGAGTCACTGGCTGCTTCCCCTTTCCTTGATGTAAGCAGTGCTGGTGGGGTTCAGATGTTTTTATTTGGCCACTCACATGACAGTATTGACTGAAAGGTCCTTCCAGCCCCTTGGACTCAAAAACACCCATGGTCAGAGAGCCCTAAGTAAGGAGAAGAGAAAGCATCTGACACTTCCTTGTCTCCATTTCAGGGCTGTGAGAGGTGGAAACCGACGCTGAGGCTGCGGAACGTGACTCTTAGTCACATCAGCAGGGGATTTTGCAATGTGGTGGGTGCAGGACACAGGGCAGGCCACATGCAAGCAAAGCTGAAGTGCTTTGCAAGGGCCTCTGATAGGGCTTCTCCAGCTGCAGGGCCAGAGTATTATTGCCCTGCAACCCTGACCTTCTTGGTCCACTTCAGTGTGCTTGGGTGCTCGAGGTGTGTGGGAGGTGGCAGGGTTTAACACACCCCAGCTTAGCATGGGGCATTGTGGAGAGCAGTAGGCTGCCATGAGTGTCCTCTGCCTGGTTCCTTTTAATTTTTGTCAGTACTGACTCCTACACCTGCTGTAGGG
>NW_008662120.1:2528-21829 GCF_000695815.1 Acanthisitta chloris
CTTAAGCAAAATGAGAGAGAAGATGAGGCAGCAAAGTAGAAGAGCAGCCATGGGAAAGAAGTGACAGCTGGGTTGTGACTTTTCTGTACAGACTGTAACCACAGAGACAAGTTACAGATTGGTTCCAGTTACCAGGAGTTTAGATCAGTTTGACTTGCAGTATTCAGTCCAAGAACAGGTTGGGAATGTCAGTGTCCAGGCCTAGGTACCCAGAGCTTGCTGCTGGTCTCCGCAGACATGTTCCCTCTGCCTTCTTGTCAGAGAGGAATGGGATTGCTGTAAGGATGGGAGAAAAGCACATTTGGAGCAAAAATAGGTACATTCCTGGGGCATTTCCAGAGAAAACTACTTCCCTGGCAATAGTGAGGAGCAGCAATGGGATGAAAATCATGCTCACTCTGTGGCTGTAAAGCTGTATGTGCCTAAGATGCAGCATAAACCCTGCCACGTACTTGAGACTCCCTGCTATAACTCTTTCAATACCACATTTCTAACACCATTCCCAGAAACCTAGAGCTCCCCACAACCCCTCAAGTATTTCTGCAAGACTCTGCTTTGTATCTTTTCATACTGTCCTTCGTCTCCATGGCAGATGCATCCATTATCTGTATAAACCGTTCTTAAAACTGGATTGATTAAGGCAGGACATGCAATTCTTGAATGAGAGATGTGGATGGAGAAGTGCTTTGTACTACAGCAATTTTATTTAGAGATGAGAAATCCTTTATAAGTAGGTAGTGAGGAGAGCAAGTAGGTCATGGCCAGTGGAATTGCTATCCAAAGGAATGTGCTGGAAGGTGACTTCGACCTCTAGATGGCAGCCCTATTGCTCACACCTCAACATGCTGAGACAGAAATGCCCTCCTATCAAAAACAGGGCATAAAGACAGGCCTCGCACTCAGTACTTCAGACCAAAACCTAGGCAGTCAAGACTGCATTGCAAACAAACTGGATTTTTTTTCTCTCTTCTTGTTCAAAATGAGGACTATAGATTTGCCCCCCTCTAGACACCACACTTCCCTGTAATGGAACAGGAATTGTTACCTGGGAATTGACCCTGACATTTCTGAAGTCACAAGGAAATTAAAGCAGAATGACAGCAGCTCCAATAGGCCTCACACCTATTAGACACTCTGACAGCATCTTTAAATGCCTTGATACCTGCAACACTCCTCCTCAGACAATTTGTGGGAAGTGTGTGTAGAAACCCTGCACAAACAAAGTGTGCAAACAAGGCAGATGACATCCACAGGGTACAGAAATGTAACATTTTTTAGTTGATAGTTTTGGAAGGTGATAGTAAGACAGGAAGAATGCTCTCTTGGTGTGTAATTCTTTTGTGCTGGTGCCTGCTATGCGTGACGAGCCTGGAAGTGCAGCAGGCCTGGATAGTTGTTCTCTAGGGGCTAACAAAGCTGGGGAGCACTTCACATGTTATGGGTAGTTCTCAGATTGTTGGCTTGCCAGAGATGGGATATACTTTTCCCAGTGTCAGGAAGAAGCAGAAAGGAGAATAAAGAAATAAGAAAAAGGGGAAACAACTTTTAGGATAGAATTTTAGTTTGGTGGTTGTTTTTCTTTTTTTCTGCTTTAATAAAGCAAAAGAAAATTTGCAAGAAATTTATGGTCTGATTTGAATCCTACTAATGCTCATCAATATCCCTTTAGTGAATGCTAGACCAGGTCCAAGAAAAGCAGGTTATTATTCCCTTAACTTCTATTTCTTCTGTTCCCTTCTACATGCAATTTTGTTAGATCTTGCCAGTAGATTTAATGTGAACATCATCATCAGTGGACCTGGATAAGACACTGGGATCAGCTGACTCTTAACTCTGAGCCAGTTTTCCCAGAACAGTGGTGGTAAAAGAGGATGTCTTGGCTACATGGCAGGCAGCTGTAATCTTGGCCAGAGCATCCTGGTTAGGATCTCCTATGGTAAGATCCGTCTGAGAGGTATGTGATTTCTGTTTTGCACTGAACTACTTTGCCAGGTGGGTGATTTTAGCACAACAAAAACAGAACAGCTCAATAAAATGGTTTCTGTGTGAACAGCTCAATGAAAATATCTGTGCGGTTGTTGCCAAAAAGCGCAAATTAAAACCCCTTTGGAATAGACAGAGAATGGACCAGAAAATGGCCTTGTGTTGCAAGGATCAGAACAAAGCCAGGCATCTGGAAGCAATCTCTCCCCCAGCCTGGGAGACTGGAGATGAGAGGAAGCAGGTTCCAGTTCTGGCTCTGCCAAAGACTGGGCGCTCTTTTTAATGTGCCATTGGAACAAAGAGGTCAATGAGAATATCTTCTCTTGTTTCTGTGCCCTATGGACAGGGGAATGCTTTGGGGGAGTTTTGCATTTGCATCACTCTACATCTATGCTGTCCTCAGTAAACCTGTTTGAGTTTGCAAAGCCAAGAGATTTGAGCCAGGAGTTCTTGTGCTGCTGGTAAGGACATAAATTCTACATGGACCAGGCTCTTCTCTGCTGTTTGGAGAGCAAGACTCTGTACAGAAGAGGTGGTGTGAACATTCAGTGAGTTTGGGCTTGAAATTAAGACCAAACCTTGAGTCACCCATATCAAGATCTATCAGCGCTTGGGAATTCACATTGAAGGTTATACCTAAAATATGTCCACCCATATTAAAAGGTTGGAAATACATTTTGAGATAATTTGCTAGCATTCCTTTCTTTCCCTGTCCTACCTCTCTGCTCTACAACTACAACTAGGATATCATAGGGTGTGTGCGCTCAGCCTAGACTGAGTATGTTTTTGGGGACGTGGGTTTGGGTTTGAACCATAGGATAGCTATGACTGCTCCTGGTGAGGTGGAACTAGCCCTCACACATCCCACTAGCTGCCTGTCCTTTAGTGACAGTGTGCAGTACAAGGTGCATAGAGGTTCCTGTTGAGGCACATGGCAAGGAGGCTCATGGTGTGCCCTGAAAAAAGGGAACAGGAGCTGCACCCTCCATCCTCTTGGGCTATAAACAAAACCACTTCTCAGGTCCCAGGAAGCTGAAAGCTTCTCCAGATCCACCCTTATGTGAGAACAAAACACACCCCATGCTTCTGCCTACATGTGGCTGCAGGTTCCTCGCCAGAGCCTGAGCCAGCCCTCCCCGATGATGTGTGGCCCTTGGTGACACTGGTTCTTGGGAGCAGGGCTGTCTGGGCTGGTGCTGGAGTAGGTTTCCTCAGCTTCCATTTCTGCTGGGTGCTGCCCCTATGAAACAGCCTCCAGCCATCTGGAAATTCAGTATGGACCTGTGTCTTCCACAATGAAGATTTTGCTAAACAGTTTTATATTTCTAAATGTTACAGAGCTCTGTTGCAAGCTTCCCAATACCTGCCTCAAGCAACTCATCTGAGCTGTTCCTCCCATGCTAATCTCTGCGATCTGTGGCATGCATACAGCATCCAGGAGAACAGGACCTCCCCTCTGCTGCACCATATTTGCCAGAACAGGCATAACTCAAGATAACCAGATTTGAAACAATCAGAGCAGGAAGCAGCAATAACTGGCCTGGAGGGAAGGCAGGGAGTTGTCCGTAGACAATTTTTTAGGGGGGTGCCCAATTTGTGGTATCTGATCTCTTTCCATGCTCCTTTAGCCTCACATACAAAGGCAGGATGTAAAGCTTGCAGGATCATCCCTCATCTCCCTAGCTTGAGTGCTTGAGTTTAGATTGATACTATCTTCTGTTTAGCTGCAGTGTTTTGTGCGTGGTGATATATGTATTGACTCATGCATGTGCATGCTGAAGACCTGCAGAGCTGTCTGGTTCAGACACTGGTGTCATTGCTGGGGATGGACAAGGTAGTGGACATTCCTGTTATTTTTTTCTCTGGAGTACATGCACGCAAAGGTTGGCTCTGGGGCAGCTGATGCTTCCCATGACTTGTACCCCACAGTCTGTACACAGCAAACATGCTGGCCAGCCTCCCAGTCAGGACCTCCATATCGTGGGGGTCAGGGCAGGCCAAGGCAGGTCTGCAAGTGCCTTTGCTGACGAGCTGACGGCTTAGTCACTGGGGCTCTCCACAGAACCCTGTTGTAAACACCACCCACAGTTCCCTGCATGAGTCTTTGCAATTGGCCTCTGCTGGAGCCCTGTCCTCCTGCTCCCTGTGCCAAGGGTCACGAGCTGGGACTAGCAGCTGGGTGCCAAATGCAGGCTGTAGCTCAGTGCAGCCAGTCTGCTAGAGGTCGTCACACGCCTCCTTAAGCAAACAGGGATCCACGCCAGTTGATAAATCATTTACGAGAAGTCAGAAGCAAAGAACTAGATTAACCAGGTCACTGGGTGTCCTGGGGGAATGACGTGTCAGTGGAGCTGAAACAGCAAATCCCACAGTTGCAATCTGTTGCCTTCTTCTGTCCTGACAGCAATTCATGGAAATCCCTGGAACTACACACCAGAAATGGAAAAACCCATTAGCTCATCCCAGTCAGCTCGCTAGTTAAAGCAGTCACTCCCATCGTATGTTTTCTGGCAAAGTTAAAAATGTCTCAAGAGAGGGGATTTCCACCAGTTTCTTCTCAAGGGGAAACTATTCCACCTATCAGGAAGGCTGCCCCGAGCAGTGTGATATTTTTGCAAACCAGAAGTAACTTCAAAACCCAAGAGAGGAAAACAAAAAGGATTCTGCTGCAGGAACTGGAGCAGTGATGTTTTTCTGCCTGAACAGGTACATGCCACGTGGGGCACGTCTCCAAATGGAAACTCCGTGGGTACACACGTGTTTACACACAGCCACCGAGGTGTGCTCATGTGTGTATATACACCCATGTCTTCCCTCTCCTTCCCAAGGGTGGGATGACCTTGTGCCTTCAGCACGACCAGCGTGTTATAGTGTGATATCACAGCTATCTCACACTTCTGTAACTTCACTGACATCAAGGTACAGCACGTTGCTCTGAGGAGGGAAGACACACATGGAAGACAATAGCGCATGGTGGTGCTCCAGCACCCACTTCCCCAGTGAGCAGGGAGAAATAGCTTTTCCTCAGCTGTGTCAGGCTCCTACACACTGCTGGGGGCTCTGAGGCTCAGCATGTTAAGGGTTCTGAGGGGCCCACAAGAACTTGGGGCCCACAGGAATAGGAAAGATGGTGAAACGCAGAGCTGAGTTGCTGAGGTTGTCAGCAGAGGCCATGGATATTTTGGCAGCTAAGCTTTTCAGCACCTGGGAAGCACTTTGGGACAGTGGGGAAATAAATTAGCTGTGTGACAGCATTTAAAGCCTTATCATTAGTTTCAGAGCATTTAGATGAATGGGCGTAGCACACATTGCCGAGCTGGAACCTGCAAGAGATAGTGAGGATTGCTCCGTTCCCATTTAGAAAGCTTTTGGCCATCCAAACTGTAACTTGCAGTGTTGGTGGCTTAGGTCAGGGGGCAGGGAATCTGTGGCTGGGGGAGGCATAGCAGCAATGCCAGCAGCAAACAAGCCCCGTGTTGCCCAGGGCTCTGATTACTTGTGCCAGGGGGTGTTGGCTGTATGCCCCTTATAAGAAGAAGGCGGGGTGTTGCCTGGGTGTTTGTCCTGAATTTGTGACTCCTCAACTAGTCATTTTATTTGTCTCTCACAGCTGGCACAGCTGCCTTCCCTATCCGGGACTCCTGAAATTTAGGCGCTTTCCCAGCCAGCGGTGCCAAGGTTGCCCTCACAAGCACTTCGTGCACCTTGTGTTACTGCAGGACAGCTGAGGTGCTGACCATGCTTAGCCTTGGCCTGGGCTTTCCTTTCTGCGGGGTTCACACTTTGTTTTGTTTAGCCCAAAACACACTGATGTGTGAACAAGGGCTATAAAAGAATTACATGAACTGTGGAAAAGGATCTAACCAAGGAAGCACAGGTCAAACCCTGGGCCTTGTCAGAGTCCCTGCAGTTGCTGTCAGGTACTAGCCAGCTGACCTACTGAGCCCCTTGCCCCTTGCACTGTGGAAGGATAAGAGCAGGTAGAGCCCAGTAATATTTTAACTAAGAGATTAACTCTCTGCCAGTTCAACAACAGAGGGTCTTCTGTTTCTGTGGACGAAAGGTGCTGACTTGAGGCTCTTCCACATGCCAGCCCACACTCTCCTGCCACTGGTCATAGCGCTGGCTGCTCTGCCTTCAGAGGAAAACTCACATTTAATGCTCAGTAAGGAAAAGAAACCTCAACTCCAGAGACAACAGCCCAGAAAGTTGCCATGACTGTCTACAACCCATGTCTCTGGTACAGTCTGGGTAGCACTTAGTGCCTAAAGGAGGGCCAAAGGAAGACGACTGACCCATCTTCCTTCTAGATGCCCAAGACGTTTCCATTTCCCCACAACTGTAAAGTCCCAATGTGCCCCAAAACCACACACCATGGTAGGAAGAGATGTAGGGTGGCCTCTGAACAGTCCTGGCACTCAAGTATACTCCCTTCCCACTCGCAAGTACATCTGAGACCCTTAATTTCTCACACCTCGGAATTAGTGGGTGTTTTGCCGTTGCTCTCAACAGGTGCAGTGCCAACCCCTGAGAGACAGGTCCAAAGCCCACAGAAATCAAGATGGATCTTTCTGCAAACTTTGTTGTGGCAATGGAAAAAGTTTTGCAAGACAAAAAGCAACACCAGATTCATTGGAATGACCTGTTACAAACGTTATGCTCCAAAGATGAAAATACCAATTGTTTTATTTAAAAATAAAAGTTAAGAACCATGCAGGGAAAGCTAACCTCCCCTTCAGTAGCATGAGGCTGGGCGCAGCAGCATCCTGTGGGGCCTGAGCCCCAGTCAGCCAGATGAGCCAGTCTCAGAAAGTGGAACTGACTAATCTGAGTCGTCTGTGATGAGCTGAGCACGAGTGAAATCATGCCCCATGTAAACAGTGTGAAAAGCAAACGAAGATGATAAGGAGCGGGTGCTTTTTTATTGTTGCAGTTTTCGATTCTGTGTGGGAGAGGATAGCGACATAGGTGAGGATTTTAAATAGCAAAGCAGAAGCAAACCATGGCAACATGTGGCCCGGGATGTTCAGCCACGATGAGACACTGAAGGTTCTGTTTCCAGAGTGCATGTACTGAACCACCCTTAGGTGGTTGGTTTCCAGTAAGTGCTCAGCACATAAAAACAACTAGCCTCACCGGAGAACTGGGGCCATGATCGTTATCGTCTGACCATGTGCTTTGAGAGCCATTTCCACTTGAGAAGCAAACATTTTCCTTCCACTTCCTCACGGAGCCATCTTTCCTACCTCAGACATTTGCACCAGGACTGTATGGGGCAGAAATTAACCCAGGTCCCAACAGAGAAGATAGGGAGACTCTGCTCAGCATGCAGATTGTTTGCAGATCCTTGCAGTGTGGTGGAATCAACCAACACCCTGGTACAGGGTGTGTGTGTGTGTGATGTGGTTGAGGAGCACATGCTTGCTGATTTCCAGCTGCCTACCTCTGTTCTGTGCGTGGCCTTGCGTTAGTTTCAGGCATAATAACATCATGATATCATAATGATATATCGCACTCTGATGACACCATTGCATGGAGTAAGCCACAGCAATCTGATCTCATTCTGCAAATGTGGAGATGAGTGTTACTGCTTCACAGGACAAGTGGGTGGCAGGTAGATGGAGCTGGCACTACCTATATTGTCAGCCCTGGGTGGGAACGTGACCTGCTGGGTTAATTTAGGTGGCTGGGAGCTTAACACCTCAGCTCTAAATCAGCCTCAGTGGTTGCGGGTGAGTCACCAAACCTATCTGCATTCACTTCTTCCATCTGTGAAATGATGACAATAATATTTCCTCACCTGATGGGGGAGGGAAGGGAGCGTGTGTACAAGAATGAATAAATGTTTACAAAGCACCTTGTGAGCAGTGCACAGGCTCTGGCTGTGCTTAGGAGGAACCCGCGTTGTTCCCTCCGCTCCGGGTTGCACCACACTGTGAGCACACTGTGAGGTGTAAACACTCCCCTCAGAGTCAACAGTTTCAAATGAGAGCAAATGAGATAATTCCTCAGGAGAGAAACAGAGAGTGAGGACTTTATGTGTTACCAGCAATTTCAATAAATTTCATTCAAGGAAAAGCAAAGTAACTTTTTGAAAGAAACTAATAAAATAGAAAAACAAATGAGCTGTGACCAGTATTTTTTTTTAATGGCACCATGATCTTAGGTTTCACTTCCCAAATAGGAAACAGAACAGAGAAGTGAATCCCCTTGAAATAAAAGTGAAGTTAATAACGGGACGCCTTTAGCTATTACCACATCCTGTGTATGCTGATGGCTCTGTTTGTAGCTGGCAGGAGCCCTTCCAGACTTTTCTTTACCATGTTAATTCTTTGCTGTGTCAAACCATGTTGTATAAACAGTCGGGAAAAAGCCTTCCTTCATCTCCCCTCTGGCACTGCAGTGCCCTGCACAGTCCTGCTCTGGCACTTGCCTCCTTTCCTGCATGCACAGGTGCCTGTGCCCACACCGCTGTTCCTCTGCCATCCTGCCAGGACACACAGACACTCCCCATAGCTGGCAAAAAGCACTCAGTGAGCACTCACAGTGAGTGAGCACTCACACAGCCCAACCCACTCTTGGGCCATCCGCAGCCTGTCCTAGCACACACCGTTTCTTCTGCAGTTTCAGGTGCTCACACTAAGGTGCATGACAGTCACTTGGTGTCTTGTTCACGTGTTCACTAGCACTCGTTCTCATGCACATACACGAACACAACCCACGCACAAATACAGACGCTCTTTTTAGTCTAGTACATGTGCTCTCGCCAGTGCACATATGCACAGAAACACCTATTTTTCACTTTTTCTGGTACTAAAGAGAGGATCTACAGACAGATATGGACAGGCTGCATCAATGGGCTGAGACCTCTGGTATGAGAGTGAAGTGCCACGTTATGTGCTTGGGTCAAACAACCCCATGCAATGCTATGGGCTTGGAGAAGAGTGTCTGGAAAGCTGCCTGGCAGGAAAGGACCTGGGGGTGCAGGTCAACAGCTGCTGAACATGAGCCAGCAGTGTGCCCAGGTCGCCAAGAAGGCCAAAGGCATCCTGGCCTGTACCTGAAATAGTGTGGCCAGCAGGACTAGGGAAGTGATTGTCCCTCTGTACTCAGCTCTAACAAGGCCACACCTTGAGTACTGTGTCCACTTCTGAGTCCCTTACTTCAAGAAAGACATTGACTGGCTGAAGTGTGTCCAGAGAAGGGCAATGAAGCTGGTGAAGGGTCTAGAGAGTAAGTCCTATGAGGAGTGGCTGAAGGAGCTGGAGTTGTTTAGTTAGGAGAAAAGGAGGCTCAGGGGAGACTTTATCGCTCTCTACAACCACCTGAAAGGAGGTTGTAGCAAGGTGGGAATCAGCCTCTTCTCTCAGGCAGCTAGTGACAGGACAAGAGGGAACAGCCTCAAGATGTCAGAGGAGGTTCAGGCTGGACACCTGGAAGAATTTCTGCACTGAAAGTTGTTAAGCATTGGAATGGACTGCCCAGGTAAGGTGGTGGAGTCACCATCCCTCAAAGCGTTCAAGAAGTGACTGGATCTGGCACTTGATGCTATGGTTGAGTTGACATGGTGGTGTTCAAAGGTTGGACTCAATGATCTTGAAGGTTTTTTCCAACCTTAATAATTCTGTGAAAAACAGGCACTTCACAAATGCAAACTGGCTGTAAGCATATACAGCTCAGCCGTGAGGCAGAGCTATCCCCCTCCACAGAATTGTCACTACAACAGCCCTTCTTCCTGGGATGAGCTTTGTGGCTGAGGGTTCAACTGCTTCAGGATATGTGGCTTGGATTGGTATATTCATTCACCACTGTAGCTGGTTTTTTTAATTTTTATAGGCCTGATTTAGGCTGGACACTTATTTTTTGTGCATTACTGGCTTTTGCTGCTGCTGCTTTTCATTCTGCTTACAGTGTTGGAAGTGACCATAAGACCTTCCCTTCAGACTTGATCTTTTGAACAGTTTCACCAAAAAATCCTTTGCCATCCACCACTCCCACACCTGCTCCTCAATGGGTTGTCAGCATTTCAGTGACACTTAGAAATTCTGGTCTGCATTTTGGAACGGCTCCATTTGCAACAGACACTGTCATATCCCCTACAGCTTGAATCTGCAGGGTTTTTATCCATGAACAATATTAGAGGTGACAGACTGATCATCTCTTGAGCCACACATCTTGAACACATCTGAATTTGGGAGGTGCTACACAAGTTCGCCTATCCTCCTGGCATTGTACGGGTGGGTCAACCAACTGCAAACTTCAATAACGATCACTGGGCATGATTTCTCAGCTAGATGTACACAAACTGAAAGGTAATGAACTCTGGAGTCAGAAGACATTTTTAAAACATTTTTTAGTATGTCTAACAATGCTCACCCTCTAGGCCTGCAGACAGCAATCAATGTCTCATGTGTGTGCAACACCTTTTACTCCCATACAGAAAGCAAATGATTGGTAAGGAGGAAGCATCTTGCTGTTCACCTCCAAGGCCACCTGGCCTTGGCAATATTGAGGAAACGGTGCTGTGGCACAGGACATCGCATCATCCCATGAGTGCTGACTACCTGTACCCTATGGCAGCCCAGACACCAGGCCTGGTGTCTCTGATCTTGTTAACAGCATGATTAGCTATTCTTTGATGGCAATAAGTCCAGGCTTTCTTTTATTTCTCAGCCAAAAGCCTACCTCTCCATGGACCCAGGGTTTCAGCGCAGCACTGGCAGCTGTGGGAGCACCCAGAAATAGTGAGAGGCATCGTCAAGCAAATGATTTCCCATCTGGTTGTCCACAGAGCATGTGGCAAAGCTCCCACCTCTCTGGGGCAGACAGCCGTAGGTGTGTGTCATTTCTTCCCCTCTAGTTTCTCTGCAAAGGTTTCTGTATGCAGGAAAAGTTGGAAACTCAGAAGGCATCCATCTTCTCCCAGCCTGGCTGCCTTCCCATGCAGAGGGGTCAGATGCCTTTGCTCTGTGTCACCTCTCAGCCTCTGGTCCCCAAACTCCAGTCTCAGAATCAGCATGGTTCTTTACTGACTTCATAAAAATAAACAAAGGCCTGGCAGCATTTAGTTCATACTAGTAAATTATTTACACACACAACCCCCTTCTGCTTCTTACTGCACAGGTCTTGGTGTCACCAAACCCTGCCAGGGACCATGTTTGTCCCTGCAATGCAGTCTCCACTCCGTGACAGCCAGACACTGATGTGAGCAGGCGTTCAGCGCACGGGCTCGGCTTCACAAGCTGCTACCCAGGGCTCGGCATTGCCCATGGAGCAGCTGCATCCAGACTCTGCAAAAGTGGGTGTTGACAACCTAGCCTGAGTGGACACACTGCTACAGGTGGCTTGGCACACAGAGATGATTGAGTTCAAGCCAGGTATGAGCTTACCAGCAGATTGCATCCAGCAGGGAACAGTACTGAGAGGCAGCTCAGTGGCAAAGCACAAACTTTCCTTGCAAGTATTTTTAAGGGCACCTTTACATCTTTCTTTTCAACTTGCAAAGCACAAATAAACTGAAAGCATTAGCCAGTTGTTACTAAAGGGAGATATTGTTTTGTAGCCCTCTGTATCCCTGGTGCAAATGGAATAATATTATACTCCTCAACCTCCCTTCACAAGAAAAGTCCCACATCCATCTCTGCCTTTGATCCTGTTTCTATTCTTCCACACTGCCTTTGGTGGACTTTTGATCTTGACTCAGCACGGTCCATCTTACAAAGTTTCTTTAGGTCCTGCTCCACAGTGGGCAAGCAGACATGGACTGTGATGTGTGCCCAGGTTATATGATGACATGTTTCTCATGCTGACCCACGGTGCAATGCTTGAACAGTCATTGCCCGTGTCCGCTGCTGACCCCCACAAACCACCTTCTAATTCAGAGCAAGAGGCTTGCCCAATTTCTTCTGAAACAGCTTGCTTTGGCATTTGTGTGCACTGAACTTTCTCCGTCATGGTGGTTTGTTTTCCAAGTTTAGTTAGAATCTTCTGGAGTTCCTCCCAGTCCTGCCAAGCCTTCCTTGCAGTTATAATACATGGTTCTCTGTTGGCAGCAAATGCTGTTGCCTTGTTATTCCTCTTCCCCCTTTTCTGATTTTTGGAATGGTATTCAGAGGGCGACTCTCATCTCTGCCATGCATGGCCTCACCACCCCCTCCACCCCAGTAAACTTTTCCTCCCCAACTTAAACACTGGCCTTATACTTTTAATGGATTTTTCCCCTTCTATCAGCTCTGACTCAATTTTCAATCCATGACAGGACTTTTCATCCCATGGCTGCCAAGTTTGTTTTGTTCTTGGAAAAACCTTTATCAAAAAAACTTTTGAAAGCATAAATTATTGTGTTCCCTACTTGTCCCTGATGAGCTTCTTCAGAAGCTCACAGAAATCAGCTGACTAGTGGGTCTAGTGCTCCATCGGTGCTCCCTCCACTGGGTGCTGATCCACCAGTGCAACTGGCAGGGTCCCCATTTTGCTGGAAGCCTCATGCTATGTCCAGTCAGGCCTTGTTTCAAAAGCAGCTGCTCCCTGGAGCAGGGCAGGAGGGAGGACACTGGAGTTCCTCCCTTTGCACTGTGGGGAGCAGCAGCAGAGCCAGTGATGGAGATGAGGGGTGCTGACTCCACGGCTGTGTCACAATGCCTTGTGTTTTCCTGGGTAAACCCCTTGAGTTCAGGTGCCACACAGAGCAATGCCTCATCACTGATACTGCCTGCTGTGCGAGGTGTTGAGAACACTGCTCTGGGCACCATCATCCATCCCTGTGTGCTGTGCAGGGTCTGTACAGGGCAGAGGCCAGCAGAACTCAGAGCAGTGCAGGGCTGCCCAGGTCTTCCTGGGGAAAACAGAGTGCTTGCAACTGATATGCCACTTCACCATGCCTCACAGAATGCTATACGGCATCCAGAAACCCTCAGAGTAGCACCCCTGGTCCTCCCCCACCATCAGCTGAGCCAGGCTCTTCTCCTTTGATGCTGAGTGCTAGTGGCATCCCCTCACCATGCTGGCTGGCAGCATGGCCCCACCACTGCCCAACCCCACAGACATCTTCCCAGGATGAGAACAACTCAGTTTAACTCTCCCATGGCCAAGCATGCCAGTTAAACTGGGTTATCCTTGTCCAGGGAGCTGGTGGGCACCACCAGGCCACCCTGTCCTCTGCCTTTTGCTGCTTTCCCCTGAAATAACAGCAAAATAATGTGTGTCGAGGGACACATCCAGAAGTGGGCCACGGACCAGAAGGTTCAGAAGTGGAGGGGCCAGGGTGCCCCCAGGACCAAGAACAGCTGACAGGGTGGGTACAGTTGCCTGAGAAAAGTGCCATGTCCAGCACGTTTGGATCCAGGTCTTGGTCTAGTGGTAGTTTAGTTTCTCAATTTACATGTGAAGAGCTTCAAAGGGTGCTGAAAGAGTCTGCAAAGGGCAGCAGGAGTATGAGTGCCTGCTGAAGCCTGTGGGAAGGCTTCTGTGCTGCCAGGGCAGGCTGCAGTGGGAATTTTATCACTGGCTCCCGGAGGAGCAGAGCTAGGCGAGCACACAAAGCTTTCCCAACCTGTGTTCAAATGTATGAATTTACCATATCTAATGCCTCCCTGAAATCCAAACTGACTCGATTACATTCTCTTTCCGTAATGAATCAGTAATTATATTGAAGAACACTATTATTTGTTTGGCATGACCTATATAAACCCGACTTGGGGAGTGCATAGTTGGTGTGGTGCCAGTACTCTGTGCCCTGTGTATTATTGCCTTATAAACACAACCATTGTTTGAATTTCAGATCAAAACAAACCGAGCCACGTCGCTTGTCAGTTATTAGATATCTTTTTCCCAAATGCTCACCCAGGCTGTATTACAATAACAATAATTATTATTACATACTTCCTTATTATATGTTTGTGCCGAGGTAGCACATTTGCCTTTTTCCCACACATTAGTCGCTTCTCCTGACTCTTGTGATTCACTCCTGCCTATTTCCCAATGTCCATGAGCTCTTTCTGCATTCCTGGCTGCATTTTGTCAAGACCTGCAGAGTGGAACAGGGACCCACAGTGCTGTATTGCGCCAGCCTGCAAAGAGTTGCAACCAGCACAGGGGCTTCACTCCTCGAGGGAATATACAAATGCAAGAAAGACATGGACCCTGCCCCCAAGTGCTTTATCAATATTTAACTTTGTCTGATAATGTGATAAGGACTGATAATGTGATTTGGACAGACTAAAACCCAGCCCTGCTTGGGGAGGGCTGGAAATGGACCCTCTGTGGGAAACAGGGGGAGGAGGGCAAGCCAGAGCACAGTGATGGTGCTTTTCACAGCCACTGCTACAGCTGGGAGTAGGACTCACCTTGCCTAACTTGGGACATCCAAAATTTAGCTGTCAAATCCTCAGCAAGTTGCCGATCTACCTTTACAGTCTCAGAAGAGAAGCGGGTGCTTGGCTGTCGGGTGAGTCAGCCCTTCTCAAGATAAACTTCAAGATATGTGAGTTGAATCATACACTAGAGGTGCCTATTTGTCTCTATTGACTATGCAGGAAGCCTGTCCGACTAATTAGGTTTAGACACCTAACTTTTAGGCACCTAAAATCAGACAAGAGGAATCCCATCCTCGCTGATGTTCTTCGCTACCAGCCTGACAAAAGAGGCAGTGGGAGAGGCTCTCTGGAAATGCCCTACCAGATTTGGACCTAACCATACTCCTCCATCCTCTGTACACAGGAATCTGCAAAGCCTCACCTCCAAGTCCTCTCCTCAGAGCTCCTACAGGCATGGGGTGCTACAGCCATGCCCAGCTGGCAGAGATGAAAGCATGTTCCCTGCTGAGGTCTGAATGAGGCAACGGTCTTGTGGGAAAAAGTATAACAGTGGAACTGAAGTCTGTATCATAATGTATTCAGAGCAGGCAGGAAGAGCAAAAAAAAGAAAAGGCGACTTGACCTTGGCTTCCTGCCTGGTGCTAAAAGTGTGTTTTGATGGAATGGGATAGGCGGGAAAGCAAGCTGCCTCCCTAATGCAAATATCTCATGGAGCTGTAAGATGTGTGGAGTGCAACCCATGTGTTTGGAAACAAGGTTATGACAAGTTCCACTGTGAAAGGCCAAAATGATATTTTTCAGAGGGTTATAGCTGAGCCTGTTGGAGGTGAGCAGCCACCAGCACAGCAAGCAGCATCTTCTGATATTAGCATTGCATGTCATATACATGTCACAATCCAAGAGGCTCCCAAGTAGTTTTAGACTTTCTCGCTGAAAAAAAAAAAAAAAGGAAAAGAAAAAAGGAAAAAGGAAAAAAAAAGGTGAAAGGATTTAGTCCTAACACTTTTTTTTTTGAGGAAAAAAATCATGGAAACATTCCACTGGTTGACGTCTGCTGAATAAATCAGCAGCCAGGGCTGCTCTGGCTGGAAACGGGCAGAAGCTAACAGAAATCACTGTGCTGTGTTATCACCCTGCTGCGTATGGGCTTGGGATCATGGAAGCAGGATTTGAAAAAAAATCTGGAATTTGTCCTGATTTCTGAGATCTGTGCCTTTCCTTGTCCCTGATCAGCTGGTTGATACAAGTTGTTGTTACACGTGCTAACCCGTGCAGATCAGGCCAGGTAAAAGGCACTTATTTGAAGCTTGTACCTTGCTGTACACCATAATCAGCTCCTGAGGTTGGGCTCAGCAGGATGCTGGCAACCCTGGGACCACCACATGCCCAACTAAGACCTGGAGGAAAGAGAGTGCCAGCACCTGGCTGTGCGGGTTGTCCCACGTGTGTGGACAGGGAGGGGCACGGGGTGCTGCTTTGGGGACCCGCAGGGTGATGGCATACCAGTCTCCCCAGCAGCTGCTTCACGGCTCTGCTCACCTGGCGATGAGAAACACCTCTTGCTCCATCCCTCCCCTTGCTGTAGTCAGGCTGGGCACTTTCTCAGCTCCCATTGCCACACTGGCAGGATGGCAATACCTTCTCTAGCTTCACGCAGTTGCAGCATGTTCAGCGAGGAGATCAGACCAGACTTGCTCCTTGCCCTAAAGGGTTTGTAACCTCACTGAGAACAGGCAAACCCCTAAGAGGGAGGTTTCTCTGCAGGAGGTGGTGGGTGCCAGCAGCAAGTGGGTGGCAGGGAGACCTGCAGTGCTGTATGAGGAGGGTGCTGGGCTTTCCAGCCCTGTGCCTCACGTCTAGACAGGGCATGCAGACCCTGGGCAGGCTGGTGGGTGCCCTGTCAGGGAGCTGGGGTGCAGTAATAGCCCCACACCCAGGCCAGGGGTAGAGGGGCAGATGCTCCTCTTCAAGCACCTTCACTTTTCACAACCATCCAGCAGCTGGTCTTGGTGATGGTCCTTTCCTCCAGCCCCTCAAACCCATTATTTCCTTGGTTTGTGCTTCAGCCCTGCTCCCACCCCCAGCTGCGTGTGTCTGGGTGCAGCTGGATGGACCCTGGGATGTGGCTGGGCCAGCCTCCTGAGCAGTCATGACTAACAGCTGAACACCAGCATGGGCTTGCTGTCCTGCTATGTGGAAACATATTAATTGCATTAGTATTTCCACTGGAAATCATAACTTAGATCCATTAAACTCAGCCAATTTCCTTACCCTGCGTCTGCTAAAAGGACACCTCTGCTTTTTCCACTGCAGTGTCTTGTAAGTGCCACCAGGGCTAAATTTGTAGCAGGCTAGTCACATCCATATGACACTTTCAGAAGAGACCACACATTACCTCCATGTCCTGTTTCCCCTTCCCCTCACTTCCCCTGGAGATAGCCCAGCACCTGAACTACCAAGAAACAGAAACCTCTCTTTATGAACAGTCAAATCAGATCCCAAACCCCATTACTAAATTAGTAGAGATGTCCTGTAATTTAGATCACCTTGGATGGTCTTTAGGTCATTCACAGGTGTAAAGTCAGGAGGATTAAGGGCTTATGCTATTTGTCTGGCACCGTTGCTACCAATTCCAGCAAAAATAATGGAGCTAGCTTCTTGGGTTTCCTGCCACCACAAAGTACACACATGCACACACTCTCTATTTAATGAATATTTACATACCCGAGCTGCCAGGAATCTCACTCCCGTTGCTTCCCACCACCTTAACACACTTTCCTGTATCTCTGTGAATTTGTTTTCTCACTGAGCAGTTGGTAATATCCCTTTTGCTTGGGAGCAGGCAGAGACCTGGCTTCCTTGGGTGCCAGAAAAGCCTGGCAGAGGGTGCACCTACAAGCTGTGGTTTCCATCCCAACCCATTTACACCTCCCAGTGGCTACCGAGAGATGTTCCATGGAAGGAGCACAAGGCCAAAATAAAAGGAAGGATTAAAAAGTTACGCACAGGCGGGAAACGGCCACGCTGACATCCGCCTACTCCCCCTGAAAGGCCACAGCGTTTGAGGAGGTGCCTGGAACAGAGGAAACATCTACACACGCTTGCAGAAACCAGCAGAAAGGCACTTCCACACCTCCACCTCCAGGGGCACAGCCAACAAAAATAGCATTGGACCCAAAAGGTATCAATAGAATAGTGAATGCGGAAAGCCTTGACTCATTTTACACCCCCAGAAGAAATAAAGGCAGGAGATTTGTCCTTCCTCTGTCCCCAGCCTCCATACATTGGAGCATTGCTGCAGAAAAGACATGTTTATTTACCTGAAGATTCCCATGGGGAGTGAAATGCCCAACTCGTCTGAAATTCACAGGGGAAACCCTTGCTTGTGACGAAAGCACTTCCCTTTCCTACCTTGAAAATTTGGGAACTGAGTGGTAGGAAGGGGAACAAACCAAACCACCCCACCCCCACCTTGTTTTCAACAGTTCAGGTTTTTTTGTAGTCATGTTCTCGCTCAGTGACTCTGACGCAAGCAGACCTGCAGGCTTCCTACTGCCAAATGGCTTCAGGTGAAGGGAATTGCAGGTGTCTTAAGATAGCAACCTTCTTCTGTTGCTACAGGAGCTGTACCGTCATCAAATATATTTGTGGCAAAGCTGGCACTTGGATTCAGTTTGTACTTGGTGCTCATAGTAACCTCTTATTACCCTGACAGAGAGTTGAACTGGGCAAAGAGAGCAGCCACCCTGTGAAACCATTCTCCAGCCTTTAGCAGAGGCCAGTGTGTGAAACCATGCCCAGTGGCTTGGGGACGAGATAGTGCTGATTTGTTCTTCCCAGTGCTGACCTCCTCCTGCATGGTCCAAACAATCTGTTGCCACAACTAATTTGTGAGGTCCATCTCCAAGCCCATCAGGGTTAGGCAGTATAAAGCATAAAAGTAGACCCTAACTATGCAAAAATAACCAAACTGGCTCAGATCAAAGGTCCATTGTGGCTTTCCTCTTACCTTCCATAAGCAGCCAATGCTTACGGGGGAAAATGGGGGAATGAGAGTGATACTTCTGCATGCATTGTCCAGCAACATGTCGCAGAGGTCTGCCTTTGCCTTTAGGAAACCTCCAGGCACTTTTCCTCCATAAATTTGTCGAATTGCTTTTTTGACCCAGTTTATACTTTTGACCTCCACAGCCAATGAGCCTACAGTTTTATACACACACACCCCGTTGGAAAAAGTAATCCTTTAAACCTCCTGCCTTTATCATTTCCTTCACTGCCCCCTGCTTCTGCCCCGTTTTCTGGCCACTCTGGCTTGTTTCAGCTCTCATTCAGGAAAGTGGTTCTTAATTCCTTTGTTAAGCGTGTGTACAGGTCTGATGCAGAATCTTAACCCTCCGTATTTTGAGACAAGTTTAGCATCTGCTTGCATTGGAAGCAGCGAAGAAGAATGCCGCAGAAGCTGCACCTGCACTGGAGGACAAGTTTGGGAAGGGCTTGGGAGGTCCTGGACATTTATTTCTGCTTCCCTGGCCCAGCTGTAATATCCCAACTGGAATGTGCGGGGCCTGGACAGATTGACCCATACTAGGTGGCTAGTGAGCATGGCATTGCATTCATTCACTTTTTCAGTCATCTTCTTTAATAATTGACTTTCATTTATTCATGTACCTATCTTTATTCATTCGCATCTATCAAAGTTCTGGCATGACTGCGGCAGGAGGTGCAAGGCTCCGATTTTTTCATTCCTCTGCTCGGTGTGAATGCGTGCCCACACAAATTCCCACTCTGGGCCGGAGGGCTCTGACTTTCAGCCACGAGGGGGGGTGAGCAGCTAAATTCCTGATGTGAGCATGTGCACAAGCAACGCAAGGCAGACCACCACGGAATTGGGGTTTGTCAACCTAAATCACTGGAAAAAAATTCCTTCACGACTTCAGCCTCTGCTGCTTCATCTGTGGAAATGTGCAACCGTAACCCCCAAGTTTCCAAAACAAACGCACACCG
>NW_008662121.1:0-3949 GCF_000695815.1 Acanthisitta chloris
CAGCACTGTGGGGTAATGTCACTGCACGTCTCTAGTACTGTTTCATGTTATCACTTGATATTTCACTGTGAAAACATGACAAAGGGATCTTTGTTTAATTTTATATCTAGTAGCAGTGAAACAGCTGAATAAGGTACAGACAAAAAAAAAAAAGACACTATACAAGGATAGGGAACCTTTGGTTCTTTTCCAAGCTAACACAAACATGAAATTTTCACAAGTATCATGTAGAAATCTGGGAATGGAAATGACCTGTTACAATGCTGCAATAGAGGTCTGTCTTGCCACATAGCTGTAGAGCTTACTCACCACCAAGTAAGCATGAAGCACTGTCTGCTGTCTATGGCTCATCTAGGGGTTTGGGAATTACAGCCACTTCCTAGCCACCTTCTCTAATATTTAGGTCCTCTGTACTTGGCCTTTTTTTTCCTAATGAGAGCCTTAGGTTCATCATTGTCAGGCATGAAGGGACCCTACTGAGATGACATTCCTCAAGGACATCTCAAATGCATGTAAATTCATGAAGAGAGGGTACAAAGTTGACGGTCTGCTGTTTTTCAGTGGTGTCCATGAAAAGTGGACAAGAGACAACGGGTACAAACTGGAATATAGGAGATTTCCTCTGAACATCAGGAAGAACCGTTTTTTACCGTGAGGGTGACTGAGCACTGGCAAAAGCTGTCAAGGGAAGGTGTGGATTCTCCCTCCCTAGAGATAATCAAAACCTGTCTGGGCACAGCCCCAAGGGACTGGTTGATCGCATCAGCCTGGAAAGAACTCAGTTTTACTGTAGTCTACCTGATAACTTTTTGCTAGGCATTTGTTATGCTCCAAGTGCAATTATTTTCAGTGGGTAATTATAGCATCTGTGCTCAACTTAGATAAGAGAGGGCACAGCACGCTCTGAAATGAAGCAGCTTTCACTGGAAATAAATGAATGTCCACACGTGAAGTGTTGGGCACAGTTCTCTTTCATATCTTTGCTGACGATTTTGATGAGGGGATTGAGTGCACCATTAACAAGTTTGCAGATAACACAGGATTGGGGGGACTGAGATGAATGAACAGCTTTACTTGGGACTGAGATGAATGAACAGCTTTACTTAAGAGAGAGCAAATCGTCACTGACATTGTCCTTCCAGGAACCTGACTAATGGAAGCACTGATTTAAAAATTTTACCTAAGACACAAGGCTCTGGGTTAGGATGTGATGTGATGAGAGACTGTCCTTTGATATATGTGCTAGCTCACCTCTAGGGAATATGAGCTGGAACTGTTGGAAGGGCAGAGAATAATGCTGGCTGGTCACTTCCTTGTGTGTAGAGGAGGGGACTCTGTATGTGCTTGAAAAGAGATCATTGTCATTGGTGGGCAAAGAACTGCAGTGTTTTTCCTTCGGTTCCCCAAGAGTTTATCTAGTGGGTGAAATAATCTAAGCTTCTGAAAGAATCAGAATGACCAAAGGGCCAAGACACAGAACCTGATGTGGGCCCCGAGGGGTTAGTTCTGCCACATACCTACTCCTATGGCATCTGCCAATTATGAATTTGAGGTAGAGAAAAACAATATTCATGAAATGAGAGGCAAAATATGAGAGGAGATGGTAAAGAATATAACTATCTCAACTGGCCCAGGCTATGGTATTGATTTAAAAAGAGTGTTACTGACAGTCATGAATAGACTATACTTCAAGTTGTCACAGACTATAGCTCTTTATTGCCCCTTGTAGTATTTGAGAGTCTGGCTCTAGTCTCTATAAGAAAACTTTCTGTAGCTTTCATTAGTTTCTAATTTTCTTTTAAATACTTTTACTCCTCCAGAATATCAGGCATTGGAATGGGCTGACAGGGGAGGTTGTGGCTTCACCATCCCTGGAGGTTTTCAAGATGAGACTGGATTTGGCACAAAGTGCCAATATCTAGTAATGACTGTAGGGTTGGTCTTGATGATCTTTGAGGTGTCTTCCCACCCGGGTGATTCTATGATTCTATGATTCAGTATACCCATTATCATCTTCTAGAGTATTCTTCTTTGGAATGGGCTGACAGGGGAGGTTGTGGCTTCACCATCCCTGGAGGTTTTCAAGATGAGACTGGATTTGGCACAAAGTGCCAATATCTAGTAATGACTGTAGGGTTGGTCTTGATGATCTTTGAGGTGTCTTCCCACCCGGGTGATTCTATGATTCTATGATTCAGTATACCCATTATCATCTTCTAGAGTATTCTTCTTTCTTCATCTTGGAATGGAAGGTCTAATGAGCATTTTGATTTCTTATTCCCAACTTGTTCTTTCTTATACTGTCCAGTGAGTTAATATATGTCTTTTATGCTCTCTTAAACTTATTATCATTTTTATGCACATATTGTTTCAGAGATGCAAGCATGCAGAATTTTTATATCTCAAGAGAACACATTTTGTTGTCACTGGGACTTACCATTAGTTTGTGTCTGCCAAACAGCATCAGATAGTCCCCAAAGGGCAGGGAATACAAAAAACACAGGAAACTGCTTAGGATGAGGTTTCCACAGCAGTAGTGCTATTATACAGGCAGTGTTTGTAACTGTGGCTGTGGAATAGGGAAAAGAAAATAGAAACATAGATGTGATTATAAACAGGACAAATAGCAGTAGATAACACTTTTTCATTCTTCCCCCAACTAGAGCACGAGGCAATCTTAAAATCTTTGCGGTTCATTGAGATTTGCCCTGACTGAGTTGATATCACAAGAAATACAAGACAGTGCAGACCTTTGACTGCCTTTAATTCATAATTCTGAGCAGTGCCTTGAGCTGAGAGATCCTCAGCTCTGATATGGCTGTGAGCCCAAAGGACCTGAACTGCCACTGAACAGGAGGAGGAGCTGCTGAAGGAATTGCAATCACCACCTGAGTTTTGTGGGAAGGGGGAGGAAGCAACCTTCTCCTCTACCTGCCTAGTCCTTAAACTAGGTTTTATTCAGGACCAGAGGAGACAGTTAAGGATTTTTTTTTCAGGGCCAGAGGAGTCAGTTAAGGCTATCTAGAGGATCTGGTGACTTTTTATCTTACTTTGAAAACATGGTGTGTAAATGAGTCACTAATTATTCCTGCCTCCATAGGTGAAACTTCACAGGCTGAGTACAAAGACCACTAAACAGAACTAAGGGGTTCAGAGGTCTTCCTTATTAACAGTACAGGTTTTAAATAAACACCAAGAAAAAAAAAGGCCCAAAATGAACTAGAATAATGTAATAACCTTATATATTAATATGTTAATTTTTAATATAATCTTTCAATATTGATTATCATTATTATTATTGTTGTTGTTATTATTACTACTTTATTTTAAAATCTAAAATGAGTTTCTGAGTCTGAGACACACACCTAGAAGATATATATTTTTCTTCTGTGCCCAGGTTTAAAATTTCCTGTGGAGAAAGTGCCTGCAATGTCTGGATGCACATTGACCCAGTCAGGGCTGTTTCTAATAATAGAAATTATTGTGCAGTGAAAATAAGGTAGAAGTACACTTCAGTAAGCATAGTGCATACAGAGGTGCAAGAAGAAATAATTCTTGGAATTTTTTTATGCCTCCATTATTCTGTTAGTCATAGGAACTGTGTTCTCTGGAGAGTGAGATGTTCTTAAATACGCAAATGTCTTCCCAATGGACTTCAGTGAAGCCTTTGACACCATCTCCCATGTACATATTCCTGGATAAGCCAGCAGCTCATGGCTTAGACAGGTGTACTCTTCCCTGGGTTAAGAACTGGCTGGATGGCCAGGCCCGGAGTGTGGTGGTGCATGATAATGCTTCCATTTGGCAGCCAGTCACTAGTGGTGTCCCCCAGGGATCAGTATTGGGCCCAGTCCTGTTTACTATCTCTATTGATGAACTGGATGAGGGGATCAAGTCTACCTTTACCAAGTTAGGTGGGAGTGTCTGTATGCTCTTTGGAAGTGAGGGC
>NW_008662121.1:3989-5161 GCF_000695815.1 Acanthisitta chloris
TAGAGGGGCTAAGACCAACAGTATGAGTTTCAACAGGCCCATCTGCTCAGTCCTACACTTTGGCCACAATAACCCCATGCAGAGCTAGAGGTTGGGGACAGAGTGGTTGGAAAGCAGACCAGTGGAGAAGGACCTAGGGGTGCTGCTGGTCAACAGACAGCAGTGTGCCCAGGGAGCCAAGTAGGGCAAAGCCATCCTGGTCCATATCAGAAATAGTGTGGCCAGCAGGACTAGTAAAGTGATCCACCCACTGTACCTAATTGATTCTGTGATCCTGTGATTCCTTTATTTTTCTTCCTATAGAACAAGTAATGAAGAGGACACCAGGCCAAGCATTAAATATTCTCTTGAAATTTTACTGGTATTTTCAATTTGCCATTCCCTGAGACTCAGATCAACAGGGATGTCTTTCACTCCATAAGGTAAGGAGTTTCAGCCCTGTGGAGAAATCCTTCTCAGTCCTAGTGCAAGTCTCAACATCGGCATTGAAAGATCATTTATCACTGGTGCAATAGAACCATATAGTATTAAAGCTATAGGGCACTGTCTGCATAGACAGTGCACTCAAAAGGAGAATGAGCTTTGATCACCTGCAAAATGATGCAAGAGAGTGACTTCACAACAGTGCATCCCTGTTACCTGTGCTGCCTTTCTTCTCATGAATGAGATTTGTGAAGTTTGTTTTTAATTGAGAGCTGACAGCAAGGTATCCCGTTGTAGTGCATGCAAAGGGGGAAACACTAGATTTGATCTATTACATGAGGTGATCAGCCTCCCCAGTGATATTTACATACCTAATGCAAATAGAAATTTTCTACCCGTGAACTGAGAGATCTTTCCGAAGAGCAGAGAGCAGATGGAATTTACAGCTGCAAAGCAGATCATGACATAACCAACGTACTGTATCCCCAGGGCACAGGTCACATATATCTGGAAGAGAAGAGGCAGTGGTGCCACATTTTCTTTGGTGAGAATATACATCCAAAGTTCAAGTGTCTTAGCCTGAGTATTTGGTAAAGAGCCAGCATGGATGAGATCAAAGGCCACAGCTAGAGAGTTTGCTGACAAGTCCCAGGTGTATTGACCTAGTTGACCTTCAGCAGCGATATTCCTAATGCAGTTCCCAATCACACTGACACCGTGTATCAGACCAGTAACAAGCAGAACAAATC
>NW_008662122.1:0-2686 GCF_000695815.1 Acanthisitta chloris
TGCTACTTCACACTGCCGTGTATGCGTTATGCTTTTCTTTTTCCTTCTTCTGTTTTTTTTTAATTTAACTCTGTGTAACTGTGCATGCGAAATGCACGGCGGTGGAGGTGTCACACAGCTCCCGGGCTCGTAACTGGTGAAGTTAAATGCCAAAAACATTAGTCTCTGAGAGCAATAAATCTGCACTACTAGACGTTCACTGCTGTGCTTTTAAGTAAGTTTATGTGAAAGGTTCCATTTAGAGTACAGCTTACACCGGTGCTTTATGTTTTGGTCTCAGTAGCCATCAGCTAGTCCAACCCATGTCGCATCAGTATGACACTAATCAGCATAATCCAGCTGTTAAGGCTAAATTCCATTTTAAAAGCTAGAACCAGCTCTCTCCTGTTTTCTAGTTAGTAATAGGTTATCAGCATTAAAAAAAAACAAAACCAACACAAAGCATGTAAAAAAAGCCTGCGTGTTGTGAATAGTGACAAGGTTGCAGCTTGCAGTTTTTCAGCACTTGAAGGTGCACGTGGTACTGATTCCAAACTAAGTTTTAGATTATTGGGTAAGACTCTTAAGACAAGGTAAGCAGCTCCTAGGGGATATCTGAATGTGGCTGTGACTGCATTTGGGGACAGTTTTAATCCAGTATTTGGGTGTTTAGGATAGGTCTTGCTAGCTTACCTATCTCAGGTGTTCTGCTGTTTGGTCTCAGAGGGTTGAAGTAATTCACAGGACTTCAGCTTCCCAGGCCAAAACTTTCCAAGCAGAGTTTTGGGTAGTCTGCAGGGGTTTGCTGTTGTAGGTAGCGTTCACAGATTGTAATTTTGGAATTAATTGCCTGTTTATTTTCCTTAATTTTGTTCTAGGTGTCGGCATTAGGGAGGAGAAATTGGGTTCCCAACCAAACCCAACTGCTCTCATGCAAACTTCGCTAGCACGTCTGTAACAAAAAGATGGATTTGGGATCACATTCCACTCTAAATGGTAAGTAGTTGTCAAACAGTCATTAAATTAAGGTAATACAGAATGTCTGCTAAGTGAAGTCACATTTATGACCAAAGGTGAAAAATTTGTGTGGTTCAGTAATAATAATCTGAGGCATTTAATTCATCATAAGTGTATACCTTAAAGAATGAGATTTGCTTTCTAAAAGGTTTGGCATATTAAAAATTTATTCTAGTATATAATGATGAGAATTTCAAATTTCTTTATCACATTTATGTAAGTGTTTCATTCTCCTGATAAGGTAAAGTCCACAGGTATGGCCAGAAGTGACAATACAGGCTTTAAAACTGGAGCTGAAATAACACAAAAACACTGAACAATTCTGTTATAGACATTTTAGTAGCTAATCTGTGATCTTTAAGTGATTGGCAGTACTATATAAACTAGTTTTGACAATTGTTTATGCAAGGGAAGCCTTATTTTTCTAAGACTCAGTCAAAACCTCTGGCATTTGCTCTAATTCCAGCTGCACAATTTAGGTTGGATAGTTTACCATTCTTTACTTTCAGAAAGGGTTGCCTAGGAACACTTTTCCCATGAGCCTAATTAACTTGTGTCACCTTTACTGTCTGGCTACCTTTGTACCTCACCAAAAATCAGTGCACGCCTTGGGGAAGTAGCAACTGTTTTAAACCCTAACCCTCCCTCCTGTTAATAATTAGACGTGGTAAAATGTAATAATAAGCCCAATAGGAACATGACTTCTTAAAGCACCATTTTACAATCCAATTGGATTTTTTTTAAACAAGACAGTGCAATTCTTTCTTTTTAAATAATGTTTGATACACATTTGCCTATTTTTCTTCCTCTCATGAATGATAAACATAGCTAGACCCAACACCACACAACCTTTTCATTTTGTCTGTGGCAGAAACAGGTGGCAAGGTCAGCACAGACCAGACTGTTCAGGGAAACAGAATACAAACACCACCAGCAGAATCAGCTGAGGTGTATTTGTGGCACCCCAGATCAGTTGCCTTCCTCCTCTTGAAAGCAGGTTGTGATCTGGAGTTTGAAAAACAGGTAGAGCAAGACTCTGGACATAAATTGAACAAAACTAGGTGAATTAAATTGCGAATGGACATGCATGTTGAATCATTCACAGGTAATGTGATGATAGTAGAAAAATGCATTACATGAACCATCCTCTTCAGTTGGTTCCTGTTGGCATGGAAGGTGCTTTGGAAGTGTAAACCAGGAGAGCATTTGTTATCACATCATGCATAAATTATGCATGACAATACATTGTTCTGAAAAAACACGTTTATATTAAGTAGCCCTAACAGTACAATAACACTGGTCACATTGGAGGCTTAACTTCATTGAGTTAAAATCAGAATTTCTCCTGCAGCCTTTCCACCCCTTTCTGGTGGGAACAGCTGTGCATCATAGTGTGATGCACCTGTAGCTACAGGTCTCCAGCTGTAGCTGAAGCCTTGGCTCTATTACTGCCACCTCTCCCTGCTTGTTCCTGCGGGGACACAGAGAATATTGTGCCTTTGAAAATGCCGGTTGCAGTCTGTCGTGGGCTTTGAGGCAGGTGTAATTCGGGCGGCTGACACATGCCAGCCCCTTGCCGGCTGCTCGCTGGCGGGACACGGGAAGGCTGGGTCTGAGTGCTAAGTAGCCGAGGTTGGCACGGCGGTGCCGCTGGCCCCGGGGCTCTCCCGGGGCTGTCCGACTGCGCTCC
>NW_008662123.1:0-4366 GCF_000695815.1 Acanthisitta chloris
CTTCAGCTCAAACCAGCACACCTGAGCCCACCGCAACAAGCCTTTAAAAGCTTGTGCTTCATAAGGAATTCCTCTCACAGAGAGCATTCCAATCTGGATCTTGGTTTCTTACAATCCATTCAAATATTTTAGTGACTGTGCCGGAGTCTTCTCTAAAGTTTTTAACTTCTCTCCAGTCATTTAAGTCACTTGCTGAAAAGGGAACTTTAACTCTTACTGGGTCTCCTGTTGGTCCTATTACCTGCCTAAGAGGTGCAATAAGATGGGAGGTTTTAATTTGCATTTTTCCTTTCCCTGTTTTGCTGCAAGTCTGGGCTGTTATTGGGGTATGGTTTGTCCCCTCCCCAGGATCATTAATCTCACTCTCAGAATCTGAGCTGCTCGTTGTTTCAGGTTCAGGGGCACTTGTTAGACCTTCCATTTCCTGATCCCTTGAAAACCCGGGAAATCTGTTTTGCATCTCTTGAGTGTCTAATATTTGTCCCCTCCCAAGGATCATTAATCTCACTCTCAGAATCTGAGCTGCTCGTTGTTTCAGGTTCAGGGGCACTTGTTAGACCTTCCATTTCCTGATCCCTTGAAAACCCGGGAAATCTGTTTTGCATCTCTTGAGTGTCTAATACCCTATCTATTTCACCTTTTTGTTCTCCTTTTAATTTTAGGCATCTTTGGCCAATACTACAAGCTGAACAACATCTCTTCATTTTCCTTGTCTCTTTTTTTTCTTTTTCTAAAGCTAATACGAACGAGTCCTGTGGGGGAACGTTAATACCACATTCCCTCTGCCACTCCAGCTTATCTCTTAAAGTTAAAAAAAAACCATATAAGCGTACATAACCTCAGCCCATTTTCCTTCCCTTCTCAAAAATAACATCAGCTATAACAAAGTGCTATATTTTACAGTCCAATACGGTGGCCACTTCTCAGCATCTTCTAACTTATACAATGGCCACCAATCACTACAGTACTTAATTAAATCCTTTTTACTTATATTCCCACCAGGGACACCTACCAAATTTTTCCAATGTGCAAGAACACATCCTAACAGGCTTTGTTTTGGAATTCCTTTGCTTGCCAGGCTTCCCATTGGGATGTTTAGTCTATAAGAGGAGTATTCTCTCACAAACAGGTCTTAAGTCCTGCATACAGAATACAATTTGTTTTAAAACAACTGACAAAACATAAAAACACAAGCACAAAATCGTAATCCCAGTTCCACACCAAGGGTCAAAAAACCACAAGTATTAATCACAAAATCACAATTCTGAAACCCCGTCCTATGCCAAAGGTAAGCTTTATATGTTACCAAAGGGGGACTCTAACAAAAAGGGGGCTCCAACCCCTATGCTAATGGGACTCTAACCCGTGTACCAACTTCAGGAATTTCACCTGTGTTACAGCGCCCAGCATGAGACGTCTCTCACGAATTAAGGGAACTAACAAACCTAATTACCAAAAGCAAACAGGAACAAATACCTTATCTTATCTTTCAAGCAGTCAGTCCTTATCTGCTCCCGCAGTGAGCCGGTGAAGCAAGGAGTCCCTCCGAGAACTCTCGGGGCATGCCAAGGGAGTCCCAGACGTCAGTGGATCCTGCAGCTGAGCAGAGAAGGTCCTGCCGTGGTCGCCAAAACTGATGCTGAGAAACCCAGAAAAGAACTACTCACAGACTTGCATCTCTGAGTAGCAGGTATTTGTTTATTCAGTGCTGGACACAAGGGGGATTGCTCCACCAAATTTGTGTGACCAGAGGTAAAAACTTCATGGTTTATATACACTAACTGCTCATATATATTCATTTTTTCCAGGAATGGGTGTATATCATTATAATTAGTTCTTGGAAATCATTATCATATTCTCCTCCTTCATATCTTCCTACTTGGCGTCGGTCCAATAGCTTCCAGTGGTTGTCCAGGGTTTTTCAGGAGGAAGGCTGGTAGTCTTCATCGGGTTGAACTTTCTACCTTTGGATTTAATACATGCTCTATAGTCCTGTTCTCTTGTTGCCAGTCCTCACAACTGGTAGTATTCCGTTTATCTTCCTCTTATCTTCTTGTTCTCCTTGAATTTTATCATTTATGTCCATTCGCAGCTTAAGCAACCCTACATGTATGCTAACTTAGGTTTGCTAACATAAGCTCTTCTAAAGAACATCCTGATAAAATGCTTTGCTATTTTACTTTCTTTGTATCAATATCACCGGTCCAAGATCACTCTGGACAGGCAGTATCTGTGACCACTGAACCCCCACCCCAAGGAAGCATGCAAATGAAGGCACGCCCATCCTCACTTTACATGGAAATTAGGGATACACCTCCATGGATACCCAGAATTTGGACTGTATAAAGGAGGTGGTACCCCCAGATGAGCAACCTGGGACTCCTACCACCAACAGCATGATTCGGGACCCCCATCACCAGAAGAATACTTGGGACCTCCACCATCAAGAAGCCCAGGGTAAAGATGGACCATGGATCCATGGGTGGTGTCACTCTCTCCCTGTCTCTCCCTCTCTCTCTCACTCTCTTTCTCTCTCTCTCTCCCTCTCTCTCTCTCACTCTGTTTCCCCCTCTCTTTCCTATTTCTTTCTATCTCTCTACCTCACATTTATAATTATAATCAAATAAAACTCATATTACTATATTATTAACATATTATTGACTTTGGCATATGGTCTTGTTTGCACCTTAATTTGGGCAGAGGCACCTCTCACTAAGTGGATCGTGACACTCATAAGGGCCTGTTACATGGTATGAGACCACCACCATCTGTTGGTACCTACTCATGAACCTCATCAGAGCAAGGCTCAAGTACTACCTTGTGACCTCAGGAGCAGGATGGGCTTGAGATGGTTGCTGTTCATGTAAACAAACTTCATGGTACCAAAGAGCTTTTCCTTGGAGAAGTGCTGGGTGATGTGGGCCGGGTACAGAGCTCTCTTCCAGTGGTAGCACTGGTTCAGGTTGTCTTTGTCCTGGGAAGAGAGGGATGAGGCAATCCCACCTCACCTGCCTGCAACACAGACTTGGGTGTTGAGGCAGTAGTGCAATGGGGTACAAAGCTGGACAGCATCCTGTATCCTTAGCAATGTGGAAGAGGTTCAGCCCAGGCAGAGAGAAGGAAGATCCTCATGAGGAACTAAAATCAAAGCAGCTGAAATCTCTGATAGAGCAAGTGGTGAGACCACACTCCCCATCTCCTTGTGAGTCACCACACCACATCCAGATGCTGTAACCTCACTCAGGAATAGAGAGGACAAGGCAGGGGCCATGGGAGACAGAGCTCTGCCAGGCCCCAGGCCATCTGGGAACAGGCTTGGTCAGACTCACCCCTGGCACGGTCACTTCCACATCCACATTAATCTCTGGCTTAATGCAGGCGCCCAGCAGGTAGCTGCCCACCATCTTTGGCTCGGTTGAGGGTGCAAAGTGGAACCTTCCCTTCATGCCGAATGGCACCTGTCAGAATGGGACCTTCATGCCCTTGGGGAGCCAGGCCTGGTCAGCTGGGAACAGACAGGACATTTGAAATGCTCTAAGCATCACTAACAGCAGATGTGCAGGGACCAGAAGCCCTCTTCCCTCACAACTGCAGGTGCCTGCACCCAGGGCTTAAATATGGAGCATCATCCTCTCCTCTCCAACATAGGTAAGGTAATATTTTTTCAGTCCCTAAGGGAGATACTCCACAAGGACCTCTGCTGGTACAGCAGCAGCAGAGCCTGCTCCATACAGGGATCTTGCTGCCTTCTCCATCCTTCTGGAACATATTTCAGTTTCTGAGGTCGCTGGGATGATGCCCAGCAGGCTGTTAATTTTATGGAGGAAGGCATCAATCTTCTTCATCTCCTTTAATGTCACCTCCTTCAGAAGCTCTTCAATCTTTAAGGGGAAAGGGGACCATCAAAGGCAGCTGCAACATTGGAACTGTTCTTGCCCTTTACCTTGTCCTCCAGCACCAACCACAAGCCTGGTGAAGAGAGCAGCAGATGAGCTGGGGAACACACCAGCGCCTCTCCACAAACCATGCCTGAAGCAGGGAGCCCAGTCACCCCATGGGCAGAAGGATAATGCAGCTCCTACCATCTCCTGTGAAGTGCTGGATAGCAATCAACTCCATCCCACTGACAACAAGCTGTCCCTGAGCTAGCAGTGTGTCCTTGTGGCCAAGAAGGCCAAAGGTATCCTGGGGTGCATTAGGAAGAGCATTGCCTGTGGGTCGAGGGAGGGGACCTCATTAATGTATAAAATTATCCAAAAGGATGTGTCAAGAGGATGGAGCCAGGCTCTTCTTGGTGGTGCCAAGCAATAAGACGAGGCAATGGGCAGAAACTGATGCACAGGAAGTTCCACCTGAATATGAGGAA
>NW_008662123.1:4447-5072 GCF_000695815.1 Acanthisitta chloris
TCGTCGGGATGCAATCCTGTGCCATGTGCTCTAGGATGATCCTCTTTGAGCAGGGAGGTTGGACCAGATGACCCACAGTGGTCCCTTCCAACCTTACTCATTCTGTGATTATGTGACTTCTGTGTGAGGTCCAGCCACAAAAAAAATGGTGTGATTCACATAGGCATAGCTCTCAGAAAGGTTTTTTGTATGACAGAGTATCAGCTCCAGGAAACAACCGTGCAGGTTCACACCACAAACGAGGCCCTAGAGATCCTGCCAGCAACACCAGCAGGTAGTCAGGAGATCAAAGCCACTCCTCATAAAGTCACGAACATTACAATCACAAGGAGCTATTTAGTCACCATCCTGACCTCCCCCTAACACAGACAACTTGATTTCCCAGATCATAAATTGCTGGGGTCCTTGCGAGGAACGGACTACAGCACACCAATATGATGCTCTGATAGCCAACTTTATTTTGGGCACCTAACAGTATTTACAGTATAAAGTCTCCTGTACATGCAGCTACACGCTGATCACACAACTTTGGATTGATTGCTCCACTTGTCAATGCGTACAATTCTTACTTATGATAGGTTACAAGTTTAAGCTGCATCCTGCTCTCACATCCTGGGAAACTGAT
>NW_008662124.1:0-4950 GCF_000695815.1 Acanthisitta chloris
TGCTCCAGGACTTTGCCAGACACTGAGATCAGGCAGACAGGCCTGTAGTTTCACAGGTCTCCCTTGCAACCCTTTTTGTTGATTGGCATGACATTCACCAGCTTCCAATCACCTGTGCTCCTGTCCCATTAACTAATCTACCCAGTGTCTTGAAATCCTTTTTAATTACCCTGATGCCTCTTTCATTAATATCATCACTGCCAGCCTGGACTACTCACAGTGGGTAGTAATCAGAGGCCGAAGGAGCTCTGGGAGTCTCCTGCTGATATCCCTTAGCCAAGCCCTGGATAGGCAGCAGACTTGCCTGTGGGATGGGTCCGGTCAGCACACAGGGCTGAGATCCCTTCGTTTATACAGACCAGGCTACAGAAAGGCTGTGTGGCATTCAGAGACAGAGTCATTTGCATCCTCAGTTTTACAGCTTTGCTGCTTGTCTGCTGAAGACAGTTCTTGCAGGTGACTAAGTTGACTATCCTGGTAAGTCACAGGTTTGGGGGGCCAACACGTAAGATGCTGTGTGGTGCATTTGAATCCAACAAAAGAGCATGGATTATAAAAACTTATTTCCTGTATTTTCAAAACTGTACTTTAATGCAAGGTAAGAGTAGCAATTGTTTATGTATGATTTGCTATGGCTCTTGAGAGATTTGCTATGGCTCCATGCTTTTCTCTTAAGGTGGAGGCATTGAGGAATGAGAAATTCCTAGAATTCCTGTATGTGCTGCAGTTTGGGCTGAGCACAAGAGCCTTTGCCCTCAGACATCTTTTCAGAGACAGGAGAGAGCACTGGGTAGGTCCATACGGCTGCAGAGATGCACACCTCTGGTGAGTGCATTGCTGCTAGATCCACTCATTTCTCCATGCAGTATTGCATCAGTCTCCTACAATGTCTCAGCACATAAACTGAGTTCACCCATTTTCTGCATCTTGTCCCACAAGCTGCACTTGTTCCAATCGCTTAACATACTAGGAGACTAGGAAACAGGGACTATATAAGAGATTGGGAATATGACCTGCCCTTTGTGGACAGGACAGATGTCTGGATGCAGCTCGTCTACCTCCCAGCAGTGCAAGTGATGCTGACTGTGTTTTGGGATATTGACTGAGAGGAAAGGAAACTGTGCCAAAATGTAAGAATGATATCAACTGTGGCAGCAGCTAAACAGGCAGTTTTAAGTGTTGTGAAGATTTCTATTTTCTGCTGTCTCTGTGGGAATACACATCCGGTTTATTCTCCAGTTCCTGGACTGTTTCCTGGTAGATTAAAACAATAACATAGGTAAGTGATGAGGATGCAGAAACAACATCTTTGGAAGTGCATCTTTCTCCTTCTTCTAGGGACTCCAGTTCTAGGTGCGTACGTGTTTCCTTTGTTGGTCTGCTTGACAAAATATCAGCTCTGTGGCTCAATGAGTACAGTTTTTGCTCTTTGAAACTGCAGGGTTTTGCTCATACTCTAAACCGGGGAAAATGAGTTAATTTAAGGAACTGTTTAAACTAAGACTAGTTTGTCTGGGAGCTGCTCGGGGGTCTCTGAGGAACAGCTCTGTTCTTTGCTTTGCAGAGATGGGAGAGATCAGTGCACACTGTTGTAACATGGGAAGTTGCTGGCAACAGAATTCACACGCTGGACTCCAAGGTGCTAGAGAATTACACTTTAATTACAGCATTCTACACCACTACAACCTATGAGAAGGGAAGCTACGATAGAGCTAAGGGAAACTGATCTGCTCAGGCTTTGAACCTTAATTTCCGTATGTTGTTCTGGGGATGGATGTGTCACCCAGGCTGAAGGACGTCGAACTGGATCTGGTTTCCATCCCGCTGGAGAATGTGTCTGCTGCAACTGGCAAGGGCATAAAACCTGGGCCAGAACTCGCCTCAGATTGATTTTCTGTCCTGTAACTAAGCTATGCTGAGTTATAGTCTCACTCCTGCTTCTTAGAATAACACAAAGAATAAAAAATACATCAGAAGGAAATCTACATTCACAAAGGTATGTGAAGCACTTGCATAGTGTTTGCTGCTTGTTTTAAACACATGTAAAATACATGCACCTGATTAAATCTATGAATCTATAATAATCAGAAACAAAGGACAAGTACTCTGTGCTAGGAGGTGTTAGAAAACAAGAGCCTAGTTTATCTGAAGTGCAACAGATACTACCAGATAACTTTTACCCCTCATCATTCTAATATCCGGGGGGGATGCAGTTAATCAAGTGAACAAACTCACTCTACACTCTGCTGCCACTAGTGTTAGGGACACATTCCATGGCAAGCACGGGAGGGACTCCTTTCCTTTTAGATCTTTTTTACTGTCCACTGCAATGAAGCGCTTAACGCTCCTCAGATGTTGGTCTTCTGGGTGTGTCTGGGACTCTGAGAGGGCTCACAGGTGAGCTGGCACAAGTGAGTAACTCTCTTGCTAAAAGAAAGCTCTGTGACTGGCTCCCAGCAAGATCCTTCCTTCCTTTGGGGCTCTTACACAGCTGAGCTGCTGCACATTGCAGCGCTCTGACGGCTGCACCCCAGCAGTCTTGTGCTTCTGCTACTTGCCAGTGGGAGACACCCCAAAATTCAGACTCTCAGCTATTCTTGGGGTGTCACTGTCACCTCAGGATGTTGCCATACTCATCCCAACACCCCAACTCTTTTGCTCTTTCTCTGGGCTGGTTACACTCAGTTCTGCACCTCAGCTACATGTGAAGTCTATTCACTGAACCCTTTGCCTTAAAGGCAACATTTACATCAAATGACTGCCATTTTAAAATATGCTACAGTAGTCTGTCACATGTCTAGAGCACTGAGGGTCAAAAATGGTTGCAAGGAAAAGGCAAATATACCAAACATCAAATATGTGCTTGGGTCACTGTGTCTTTGAATACCTTGGCCCAAGTTCCATAATGCATTTATAACCCTGGTTTCTGCTGACACTACTGTTACTGCTCTGTTATGTACAACATTAAGTATTACTGCATTGCCTGCAGAAACTATGCAGCCTGAAGGGAGATGCTGGCCAGGAAACCACATTCCAGTGACCAAAATGGCTTGAAATCCAACTTACCACCACTGTCATGAAGACTTGTCATGAACACAAGATGTTTGGTAGCTGGAGTTCAGGGCTGCATCCTGAAAGCTGAGAAAATTCTCTTTGTCGTTCTAACATCTCAGCTCTGGTAGATGCAAGTTTGTAGACATCCTGAAAGCTTTGAACCACAGCTTTGAAAAAGGAAAAGAACTCATCAGTGCTTAAATGCCTAATAGCATCTTCCAAATTCCTTAGAGAAGACATCACTTTTATTCATCAGAGCACTCAGACAAGGTTTGTACACCAGGCAAAACCTGAACACATCCAAAGCAGCGTGTTCTCACTGTGCCTTTCCTTCTCTCCTTGGGAAAACAAACAGTTCTGCCTTAGCACTAATGTGTTCTGCACAGCTCTAATGACTAATGGACAGTTAGTGTAGAAGACAGACCAAGTTTAAACACATTAAGGAGGCCCTGCATGGAATCCATGTTCAGAGATGCAAAGATTGACATTTTCAGTTCAATTCTCTTTTTTCTCCTCATTGTTTTGTCCTGAAAAATCAGTGTTTTGAAACACACATGTCTTTAAACCTACACAAACCAAACAGCTTCTATGTTCAAATACTGCAAACTGCAGGTCCTTCTAAATTAGGAATGCTCAAAACCCACTGTGAATCCTAAAACTGTAATGTGAAAAAAATCTGATCCTGACAGTGTGAAGGTGGCACAAAGGGAATTACCCATCAGCACAGTTTGCTGCAGATGAAACACGCAGTTTGGGTTCTGTCACTTTCTGTGACCACTCAAGCAAAGAGGGACTTGAAAAAAGGGATCTGAACATTGAATGAACAACAGTTCTGGTGAACACAGAAACTGAAATAAGGCATAGATTCCTGTGTTGCCAGGAATTAGAGCTGTGCTAAAGGAAATTAAAACTCCAGGGGAATAACAGCACTTTTTTTGAGCAGTGCTGCTCTAGATTAAAAAAAAAGTTATGAAACAATCAATCAGCCATTAGAGCTGCAGTTACAAACAGCCTTTTCTCCCAAATGTGCAATATGCACAGCTTGGCTGGACCTTCCAATGCTTTATTGATAAGAATTTATAATCCTATGTTTAAAAGATACCATGAAAGTTTCTGACCACAGTTTTTCCTGACTGTCTTTCCCTTATTCTATGGATCAGGCAGCAAAGGCTAAAGTGACTCACACCAGGCCAAGGGGTTTGTGGCCACCATGTCTGTGGCCTCACCAGGTGACCTCTGCCTTACTCAGCAGAGTTCACTCCTCAGCAATTGCCAATTGTTTGGATGTTCAATAGCCTTCACTTGGCAACCAGAAACAGAGCTCAGGGACCGAGGGCAGGAACAGGAAGTTCATAAGAATTTCACATGAAAAATGCCAAGTTTGTGGACTGCAAAACTGCAGGTGATTTCACCAGAGATGTTTAAGAGGAAAGAAGCTGAAGAGTGAAACGTAAACTCTAAGGGAAGGAAGTGGCTTTAGAAGCTCCTTCCCTGAGAATAAGCACTTGTAAAACTTCTATGTGTTTGGAAACACAAATCAGAGGAAACACTTCAAATTCTTACCAATTGAAGAGAGGTTTCCACAGCTCTCATCTGAGCAATGAGCTCTTCTCTGTCTGTTACAGGAGAAAGAAACCAAAACCAGCTGAGCAGTGTGTTGGACTGAATTCTAGGCGTATCAGTGAGCACCTGTGGTGCTCTTGGAGGGTGTAAAATAGGTTGAGGCAGGAGTATTAGACAACGTCTGCAAGGATTCATCTTTTGATCTGACTATGTGCCTGGAAGAGGATTGTCATAATCTCATCCAAATCAATGGAACACACCTTCTGACTCCCAATCTTTTCCTCAGGTTATGGTGTAAAAAGCCATTGGGGTTTAGGTCTAAGTCCAAACCCC
>NW_008662125.1:0-8045 GCF_000695815.1 Acanthisitta chloris
AGAAAATCAAGTAGGGGTCGCGTGTCCGTAACTGTGGGGAAGCAAATGCCCAGCTGTTTGGTGAAAGAACTGTACCAAGGCAGTTCTTCAGTCCAAGACCGTGTTTGTGCGGCAGCGGGGATCAAACCTGTTTCGTACCCGTGTGGGTCAGTGTTTTGTGTGAGCAGATGCCGTTTACATGAAGAGCTCAGAGATCGGGTCCTGATGGTACTGGATACAAACCATCGAAACGCTCTCAATCTTCATTGTCAGTGTTATCACCTCACGGCACTTTCAGTGGTTGGCTTAAAGCCACATCTCTTACAGAGGTATTAATCAGTCACAACTACTTCTCAAAAAGCCCTCCCACCCCAAAATCCACCAAAAAACTGCCGATGCCTGTGCTTCCATAGAAAATCTTGGAAGCATAGCCCTGTTTGACACCTCATCAATCCAACAGTGAAAGGTAACTAAAAGAAATTTTAAAAAATTATTCTGAAGTGAATCACTTGACTGCTGGACCCTTTTGTGATATTTAAACGGGCGAAGAAAGGTATACAATCATACCATAGGAAAATTAAAATTACTTTTTCTCTTGTGCAAAAATTGTGGGTAGGAATTGCGTTGAATGATGTGCATATGTATTTAAGCCTTGTGCGCTGTGCTGTAGCAGACTTTCATAGTGTCCTGCCCTTACTGAATTTAGGAGCTACATGTACTGTGTGCACTTACAACAAACCACAAAAAACATGACCTATTGCCTCACTACCACCCGTAAACATGAGCTTCTTCACCCTAAAATCCTCTGCAACTAGCTCATGGGCTGCCTGGTGAACACTGTAAGCCATTTCTTTCTGCATACTGCTAAGCCTGCAGGTGTGCCTGATGCCATACTGGAGGCATAGTTTGAAGATTTTGTAGGTAAGCTGGAAACCTGGTTTCAAGAGCCAGGCCTGTGGGGGTCACTTAAAAGGTAGTTCAAACACAGTGAGAAGGGCATTTCATGTGAATAAAGCAACTGGGATTTGACCTATTCCATTGCCAAGAAGACACTTGCTTCATCACTATAGTTACAGTTCAAAACCCATAACTTTTCGTTTAGGTATTCAGTTAGCACAGAGGTGTAGTGCCCATACCCGGTGTGAAAGTACTGCCTTTGTAAGGAGTGGTATGTTTTAATATCTGCATGTTTTCATGTGTCAGACAGCAGCGTATGCAAACTGACTGTCTTAAACCAGCACTTCAGTGATTTTTCAGATATTCCTCATTTCTGGTCTGTGTTATTGATTCAGCGTGCTGCAGAAAGCACGTGGCTTGTAGTTTGTTGAAAAAGTGAGTAAAATAGAATTACATGAGAGGAAGGGCCCAGTGAAGAGTTGCCTCCAAATCCACAGAATCTGTAAAGAAAACACCTTTTTAGAACAAGCAGTCCAGTGTGGACTGCTCAAAATGCTCTAAGTGGCATCTTGTCATGAGGAGATGGGTAGTCTTTCAGGTAAGGAAGTTCTATAGAAGATGGTGAATTATATTAGGTATTTCTTCCTTTACTTAATATTTCTTTACTAATGAGAGCAACATGGCAGCTAAGTATGACATGAGTTCTTTGAGGCCAACTTTTGGGTTTACAAAGAGATGCATGTAAAAGGTAGACAAGGTGACTGAGTGGTACCTGTGTAGATTCAGTCCCTTCACAGAGTACTGTGGGCTAGGTAATATTTTTTTCAAGACTAGAAAACTGTGATCCAAAATATTGCATATTTTGTGTTAATTTTTGACCAGGCATCAGCAGAGCTTGAAAAAACTAGGAAGTGGCTCTTACTGCCTGCCTGCTTCCCAACTGTCCAGTCTTCCTGGAAGCTGAAACTTTTTCCCATGTGGACTCCATAGGTGCAAGAAGTCTTCATCCCACATGCACCTGAGGTGGGATACCACTTGCACTTGTACAGTTCTCTTTCTCACAGAGTCCTCTTCCAGGATGTTCCAGACCCCTGTTGTATCTACACCCACAGCAGCTCTGTTCTTCCTAGACGCTTGTCTGATGAGAACCAGGAAGGGGAAAGTATGACAGCCCTGCTGCAGCCACCATAGTTCCTGTCCTCTGAAATGGAGACATGCACGTAGTCGTGCCTCCCCATGTGATGAGGTGCCATCAAGAAAGGGAGAGGACACAACCAGAGGCAGCCTGATGGGGGTGACAGCAGCACAAAGGTCACATTGGGAATAATGTAGGGATGCTGGTACTTGTGACACTGTTTGGTGTCATGTATGAATGGAGAGGTCATGCTGCACCTCACAAGCGCAAAGACCTTCCAGCAGCCTTTGTAGGATGCAGCAAGTTACCTCTCTTACCTGGCTTTTAAATGTTTCAGCTGACTAGATGAGATGTGTAGCATAGCTTTATTGGCACCCTTGACTGTCTCTGATTACCTGCGCGAAGCTCCATAAGCAACACGTGAATCATGAGCAAGGAGGGGAAGAGAAGGGACCAATCACCTTTTATTATTTCAATTTTACTAGAATAAACCTACATCTATTTCAGATTACACTTGAAGGTAATCTGTCAGGAGGAGAATATTCTCATCCTTCCTTATGCAGCCATGATAATTATAATGGATGCTAAGCAAAATAGCATTTATATTTTTCAGATGAAAGTCTTTGTAAGAAATCTATTTGCCAATGCTTTACTGTGTATTACTTAGAATGCAGTGGTTTTGTACAGTTGAAATGTATATGTTCATTGTCAAGATGAAAAAGATGTTAGAAATTGGGACATAATGGATTTTGGAAGGGCAAGTAGTAGTTCAACTGTTTTCAGAATAAGACCATAACTAAACTAAAGGAAATAGGTCTTAGATAATTGGCAAGTGGACTTGGAGGAGCCTTGTGTCTGTGCTCCCTCTTTTTCTGGTAGATGTGTCTGTTCTCAAAGGAGGCAGAGAAGACAGGCTTACATGGAGCAGTTGCATAGTAAACACAAGAGAATTTCTCTTTAAATGTAAATGTGATTATACAATAGCTTTATATGCACAGTGGAACCATTGGAAACAAGAAAATAGGACATAGTCATCAGATACTTTATTGATTTAAAGTCCTTAGAGAGGTTTTAACTTAGGCAGGGAAACAATTAATTATTTATCATGGTAGAAATATCAGCTGCAACTTACCTGTCTGAGGTGGAACTGTGATTTCATCTTCTAAGATAAAGCTCCAAGTGATTCAGAGGTCTGAAGGTCTTAGCGCTGTCAAAGAGAAGTGCAATTCAGTCATCATAGTTTGGCAGTTGGGGCAGCCTTTCATTAGGTTTATTTTCTTCTATGTTAAGGAGTGTTTGCAAAAGCTGATTTTGAATATGAATGTGGTTGATGTATACTTTATAAAGAATTATTGAGTAGTGCTTAAAAATGTATTTTTTCCTGGTTAAAATACAGCATTAGGTTTGTAAGGTTTGTTGTAAGCATTTCCTTTTCAGTTTCGTTTCCTCATCAGTTTTTGTTTGTAGTCAAACTGCTGGAATTATTTTTGTTTATACCAGAGAAAAAAAGCATTGTCTTACTTATCTTTTAAACTCAATGCAGTGTATTACATGACCTCTCCTTATATATATAAATCCTCCCCCCCCTTCCGCCTTCTGCTTTATTGTTACTCTATCAGTCTGGATGTTTCCATTTTAAATTAAATTCTAATCAGGAACTTAGCACTTCCCTTCAACCCCCCATTTTAGCCAACTTGTTTACATCCTTGAGTAAAAATCAGTCTGTGCTACTTAGTTTTCTTGGAACAGGCTACCCAGAGAGGTGGTGAAGTCTCCTACCTGGAGATACTCAAAACCAGCCTGGACATGATCCTGTGTAACCCACTTTGGGTGAAGCTGCTTTATCAGAGGGGTTGGATTTGATGATCTTCAGAGGTCCCTTCCAGCCCCAGCTATTCTGTGATTCTGTGATGGGCACTGTGATTTGAAGCTATATTGCTCTGCTGGTCAATCACCTGTGTAGTTCTTTAGCTGGATCTGGACATCATTAGTGGCCTTTTTAATTTTTTTATAATTAGGAAATGCTTTTAACTGTTCAGGCTACCAACATTTAATGGCTGGCATGCCTGTGTATGCATGTGCGTACCTTGTGTTTTCTTTTGCTAAAAGCAACTGTAAATATTCTGTCTCTTGTATGCTATGCTGTCAGTTGTAGTTGAGTCACAGTAGTAAATTTATGAAGAGCCCAAGAATTGCTTTTGAGTTGGCTCAAGATTTTAAATATTGTCAGCCTGGTGAGAGACTTATTTGAGTATTTCTAAAAGCTGTCTCAAAGATGTTTTTAAAAGCAAACAAAAAAACAACAAACAAAATGAAGCAAAATATATCTGGGAATTGCAATGTGTACAGAAGCAGAAGAATGCTAGTAAGGTAAATAAGCTGTGTCACATTCCCTGACCTACCCTTCTACTGTGCTCAGTTTAAGTGTATTCATCTCTCCTCTTGTTACATGCAGAGAGTCTTAAGGTATGTGTCTGAATTATGTTAATAACTGGGATGTTATAATTTTGCAAACTCCTGTGTTGAATATTGGTTAAAGCACAATATTTGTGCTTGTTGCTAGGACATGGGCAAACCCTTATCTTCAGTTACAGAATGGAATCACCAGGAAATTGAGTTATACTTACATCATTAGTAATTATTTGCTTTTCATTAACCTTGAAACTCTTGACAGGCTTGGTGCTGTGACCACTTCCCTGGAGAGCCTGTTCCAGTGTACAACCACCCACTGGGTGAAGTACTTTTTCCTAAAAGCTAACCTAAACCTCCCGTGGCACAGCTACATGCCGTTCCCTCAGGTCCTGTCATTGGTCTCCAGAAAGAAGAGCTCGGTGCCTGCCCCTCTGCTTCCTCTTGTGGGGAAGTTGTAGACTACAGTGAGGTCTCCTCCGGGCTGAACAAGTCAAGTGCCCTCAGCTGCTCCCTGTATGGCTTCCCCTCTAGTCACTTCACCATCTTCATAGCGCTCCTTTGGATGCTCTCTAGTATCTTTAAATTTTTCTTATATAATAGTACTCAAAACTGCACACAGGACTTGTGAGGTTGCACCAGCGCGGAGTAGAACAGGTCAATCACATGCCTCAATCAGCTGGCAGTGCTGTGCCTGATGCACCCCAGTACATGGGTATTGTTGTCTCAGTGGCAAGACCTGAGAGTAGTGCTCATGCAGCTACCAACTGACATTTCTAAAGTAGAAGAATTCTTCCATATGCCTGATGCACCCCAAGATGCATTTGGCCCTTTGTGGCCAGGCACACTGCTGACTCATAGTGAACTTGCCGTCGGCCAGAATCCCCAGGTCCCATTCCATGGGGCCTCTCATTCCTTCTCCAGCCTCTCATTCCCCCGTCTGTCCCTACACCCCAGGCTGCAGAGTCTGGCTCTTGCCGTTGCTAAACTTCGTATGGTTGGTGGTTGCCCGGACTTCTGATTTGTCAAGGTGTCTCTGCAGGGCCTCTCTGTCTTCAAGGTTATTAGCAGCTCCTCCTAGTTTAGTGGAAATTGCTGGAAGAGCACTGCCTGGTGGCTGGAGGTTTCACTGTGATTGAGTACTGAGGTTCCCAGGTCCGGACAGTTAACTGGAGCATGACTGTGCACCTGCTCAGGGTTTCCGCAGAGAGACTGGCAGCAGCACAGGATTTTTATCCCTACACCCAGAACTTTTCTGTATTTCATAAGCTTGCTTCTTCCTATGGTGAATTAGCCAATGTGTAATCCCTGCTGCTGTCATCCAATTCCTACCAGATTTTTAATTGTCTGACTCAATGCTAGCTTGTGTGTCTTTATACTCTCCTCGTAAGGCAGCTAAGCGTGCTGAATAGCCTCATTCCTTCTTAATTTGTCTTCTGGTTATGATTTAGCAAAATGCACACAGAATCTCCCCAGAGCGCATCATTCATTACGCAGTCAGTTTAAGAAAATACGTAGATCCTGTTGGTCACTTGCTGGACAAATGGTGGTAAGCCATTCTCCAGAAGACGTAGCTTATTTGTAGCTAGTAAAGGATGTAGTGGTGCAGCTGTGCAGGAATTCACTGTTTGAGGAGATGAGGTCCTGAATTCGAAGGACTTGGGTTTCTGCATCAGTTTCTGGTAGCAGCAGTAGTAGATAAAGGCATTGTTGGTATCTAAGTTCTTCTGAAATAACTGGCCTTGAGCCTGTAGATAACGTGCCTGCTTGGGTTAGGGCTTCAGAGTCTGTCATTAGTACTGTGTGAAGAGTAATGAGTGCGGTTTACATGTAACACGGTTGCCTCCACCTGCCTGTAGACAGTAACAGTGTCTCTTCATCCGACAGTAAAGCTGGGTGAGTTGCTGTACCTGAAGGTTCAGGTTAAGCTGACCTGACTGCTAATCCCCTCAAGGACCAACCAACACATGTTACAGAGTCCTCAAAACTGCAAGGGAAGCAGGTTGTGTAGAAGGAAGAATTATCCCAGTTTATACAATTTAGCAAAATGGACTCTCTTTCTTGCATGTGTTCCTCATCAGGTCCCATATGCTTTACAGTATATTTCCAGGCTTTGCTTTTTTTGCAGATGCAGTTTTTAGATGAACATATCGACAGTAGCACATTTCTGGATGTGTCTACTCTGCAATTGAGTAGTGTGATTGCAGGACATGCAGACAGATCTGTAATAGCTTTGATCTATATGTGATGTGAAGACATGCCAACCTAGACATAAGAAAGGGCTTTCCAAGCTTTCTGGACAGATCGTTAAACCATGCTGAAGTCTGCTTTCTTTGGTCTCCACTTCTGGTTTTAACTGTGCTCTCTAGATTTGCACTGTCATGGATACTCCTACACATGCTGTCATCTATTCACAACCTGCAAGTCCACTGCTTCCCTACAACGTTGTTGGATGCCCTGCCTCTGGGTGTGTCCCTTATTCTTTGTACTAACAGAGGCTACTTTTCTTTTCCACTGAGTTTAATGGGTTATTTCACTATTTAATTTCCCTCTGTAAGGGATTATAGAAGAGGCAGCAGAGCGTAGGAGAGACTTATGGCAATTTTCCACTCCAAAAATGAATTTGATAGTCTCTATTCCAGATTTGATTATTAAGCTCAGCTTTAAAGAACCTTCAGATCCAGGCCACACATTTTTGGAAGTGTTAAAATCCGGATGAGACGCCAGGTTGAAGTAACAGTATTAGAAAGTGAGAATTTTAACATATTCTTTATCAAAGCATTGAATCTAGAGCACAAGTATGAAGGGGGGGAAAAGAAAATGAAATTATATGAAAAGTATCAGCAGTAACAGCAGGGTCACTATCATATATAAAACACAATCCAAATTTGTTGAAAGGATTTAAATGTACTTTTAAGAGAAGTAATGTGTATTCAGGAAAGAGCTGGTACTGATTGGAATTTCTTGGTGTTTTGGTTTGTGGAGGTTTTTTGTTGGTTGTTTTTTTCTTTTTTAAAATAACTGTTATTTTTTGTTTGTCAATCAGATTAATTAAGTTGGTCCACATGCTTGTCAATGAAGTGTGCTTCTAGTTAAGGTACCATGCTGTATGAGTTAAGTTTGACAAGTATACTTGTGCATCATATTTTTCACTTTTCTTTCCTCATGACAAACCAAACAACCAAAAAAAAAACCTCTGCAGAAAACAGAAAAACTATATGCATCTAAAGATATATTCTGAAAACATCTGTTGAGTATCCAATTCTTTTACTGTGCAATTTTCGTACTATTTTACAAAGACGGGAGAAAATATGGCTTGAAAATTGAAGTTAGGACATAAAAGGATTAATTCATGCGAAATCTTTTCATGCTACAAAAATATTTCACATAAAAGTAAGTGCTGTCGAACAAAGAGGAGTACAAAATGGACTCTAGAAAAGCTTATCTTGTGGTGGCATGAGGCATATTGTAGATGAGTAAGGTGAAGCTGAACTTTTCAGCCTGGTAGAATGCACCAAGAAAATATTTTGTTTCTAGAGAAATGGTTAAACTGAAATAAACACAATATTCGCTCGTCTTTTCTTAATCAGTAATTTAAAGTAAGTATTTCTTATGACTGTTCTTG
>NW_008662125.1:8059-8396 GCF_000695815.1 Acanthisitta chloris
GAACAGCCATGATTCACTGGATGGTGCACAAGAATTCAAACTAAGCCTGGTTCTAGCCCCACATGGTCTTGGCTAAATTTTCTGACCCCTTTTATCTCTAAAATGAGAAGAAAATATAAGGGGGAACCACAGTGGCAAAATTGTCAATAGCAACATCTTTTTTTAATGTGAAGATGTAACAGTGCATAGTATTTTTGTTATGAAAAAGATTCATGTTTTACGTTGAACAGCTCCAGCACCTTCAAACTATGAGGTTCAGTGTACCTCCCATGATGTAATTAGTCTTCCTCAGACCTGTTGGTAATCCTGTATAATGCTGGGGGCATTATGCATTCCT
>NW_008662125.1:8414-11930 GCF_000695815.1 Acanthisitta chloris
TTCATTGTTTGCTGAAAGTGGAGAATTCTGTGTCTTCTCCTTGTTGAAGCTGCTTGGAAAAAGAACAGGAAACGTAATTGTTAATTACATGACCAGTTAACAGATTGTGATGGTTACAAAGTCAGGTGCTTTTAAATTTAAAAAATGTGACAACCACTTCATTATGTCCTTGGCCCTCCCCTTTTTTGCTGGGTGCATGATGGTCAGGGATGTTTAGTAGATACCCTTGGCTCATTTGCTGGTGGAGCTGGAAGGCACACAGTTAACCAGGTAAAGAAATGATCATCATAGAATGATTTTGGTTGGAAGGACCATTAAATATCATCTAGTTTCAGCCCCCGTGCCATGGACATGGACACTTTCCAGTAGACCAGGTAGCTCAAAGCCCCATCCAACTTGGCCTTGAACACTTCTAGGGATGGGGCATCTACAGCTTCTCTGGACAATCTGTTCCAGTGCCTCATCACCCTCACAGTAAAATATTTCTCACTACTATCCAGTCTAAACCTTCTGTCCTATAGCCATTGCCATTGCCCCTTGCTTAATCTCTACAAGCCTTTGTATAAAGTCCCTCTCCAGCGTCCAGGTGCTGGAAGGCCACAGTGAGGTGTCCCCAGAGTCATCATCAAGCCGAACAATCCCAATTGTCTCAGCTTTTCCTCTTAGGAGAGGTGCTCCATCCCTCTAATCATCTTTGTGGCCCACTTCTAGACTCAATCCAACAGGTTCATGTCTTTTCTATGCTGGGAGCCCCAAGGCTGGATTCAGTACTCCAGGGGAGGTCTCATAAGAACAGCGTAGAGAGGCAGAATCACTTCCCTCAACCTGCTGGCCATGCTGCTTTTGATGCGGCCCAGGGCGCAATTGGCTTTCTGGGCTGTGAGTACACATTGCTGGGTCATGTCCAGCCTCTTATCCACCAGCACTTGCAACTCCTTCTCCTCAAGATTGCTCTCAATCCCTTCATCCCTCATCCTGTATTGATACGGGGGGTTGCTCCCACTCAGGTGCAGGACCAGCTTGCATTTGGCCTTGTTGAACCTCATGAGGTTCCTATAGACCCACTTCTTGAGCTTGTCCAGGTCTCTCTGGATGGCATCTCATGCTTCTGGTGTGTCAACCACACCACTCAGCTTGGTGTCATCTGCAACCTTGCTGAGTGCACACTCCACCCCTTTGTGTCATTGATGAAGATATTAAATATCACTACTCCCAATATGGAATCCTGTGCGATACGACTTGTCACTGGTGTCTATCATGACACTGAGCCATTCACCACTACCCTCTGGATGTGGTCATCCAACCATTCCTCATTTACTAAACGGTCTATCCATACTTCCAGTTTAGAGAGATGGATGTTGGGGGGGACTATGCCAAAGTTCTTAGATTCCAGGTAGATGACATCCGTAGCCCTTCCCTTGTCCACTGGTATAGTCACTCCGTCGTAGAAGTGTGCTAGGTCTGTCAGGCAGGACTTAGCCTTGGTGGAGCAGTGCTGGCTGTATCAAATCACTTCTCTGTCCTCCATGTGCCTTAGCAGAGCTCTTGGAGGATCTGTTCCATGATCTTCCCAGGTACAGAAGTGAGGCTGACAGGTTGGGAGTTCCCAGACTCCTCCTTCCTACCCTTTTTGAAAATGTTTCGCTTGTTTCAATACCGTGGGACTTCACCTCATTGCCATGACTTTTCAGTATCATGGAGAGTGGCTTGGCAACTACAGTATGGGAGACCTGGTTACATAGAACATGGAAAAGGTGAAGGTCTTGAATTCATTTTTTGGCCTTAGTCTTTACTAGCAAGCCTGGCCCTCAGAGTGGGGAGGCTGGACCAAGGAAGATGCACCCTAGTGGAAGAGGATCATAACAAGGAATACGTCAGCAAACTGATCATAAGTAAATATATGGGCCATAATGGCATGCACCCACAAGTGCTGAGGGAGCTGTCCAGTGTCATTGTGAGGCCACTTTCAATAGTCCTTGATAAATTATGGTAACTGGGAGAAGTACCTGAGGAGTGGAAGAAAGCAAATGTATCCCCATCTTCAAGAAAGACAAGAAGGACCCAGGAACTACTGGCCAATCAGCCTTAACTCTGGGAAGACACTGGAGAAACTAATCCTGGAAACCACTTCCAGGCACATGAAAGAGAAGAAAATCACCAGTAGTAGTTACCATGGAGGCAAAATTACGCTCAGCAGACTTCTATGATGAAATGTCTAGCCTGGTAGAAGAGGGAAGAGCAGTGGATGACATCTACCCAGGATTCAGTGAGGCCTTTGAAACTGCCTTCCAGAAGATACTCAGAGAGAAGCTGTTTACATACAGACTGGAAAAGCGGGTAGTGAGGTGACTTGAAAACTGGCTGTACAGCCTGGCCCAGGGGCCTGTAAACAGTGGAACAAAGTCTGGTTGGAGATCAGTGACTAACAGTGTATCCCAGTGGTCAAATCTTGGTCCAGTCCTGTTTAACATCACCATTAGTGATCTGGATGATGGGGCAGAGTGCACCCACAGCACGTTAGCAGGTGACATAAAACTGGGAGGAGTGATTGATAGGCCAGGGTGCCATGCTGCCAGCCAGAGGGAGCTCAGCAGGCTGGAGAGCTAGACAGACAGTATCCTCATGGTACTGCACTGAAGTACAGAGTCCTGCTTCTGGGGAGGAACAACCCCATGCACCAATATGTTTTCGGTGTCACCCAGCTGGAAAGCAGCTTGGCAACAAAGGACCTCGGGGTCCTGGTGGACACCAAGTTGAACATGAGCCAGCAGTGTGCACTTTTGGCAAAGGCAGTGAATAGTATTCTGGTCTGCATTGGACAGAGCATGTCCAGCAGGTCAAGGGAGGTGATCCCCTCTGTTCATTACTAATGAGGCCACACGTGGAGTGCTGTGTCCAGTGCTGGGCTTCCCATATGAGAGACATGGACATACTGGAGAGAGTCCAACAAAGGACCATAAAAATGAATAAGCAATTGGAACATTTCATGTGAGAAAAGGATGAGAGGTCTGGGATTGTTCCGCCCAAAGAAAGAAGACCCAGGGGGAGATCTTGCTGGCTGGCTACAAGAACTGAGCCAGGTTCTTTCCAGTAGTACCCAGGCAGAGAAAAAGGGGCAGCAGACAAACTGAAAGGCAGGAGGTGCCTTCTGAGTATCAGGAAACACTTCCCCAATGTGAGACTGACCAAGTGCTGGCCCAGTTTGCTCAGAGGGGTGGTGGAGTCTCTGTCCTTGGAGGAGTCTTTGTCCTTGGAGATACTCAAAAGCCATTTGGGTGCAGTCCTGGGCAGCTGGCTCTAGCTGATGCTACTGGAGCAGGAGGTTGCACCAGATGACCTCAGAACTCCTTTCCAACCTCAACTGTTGTGCGATTGTGTGAAACATTGTGAAGAGTCATCATTGTGGTGAATTGGCGCAAGACAACACTGAATATCCTGTGTCTCTGCCTCTGTGATGGTAGCCTTGCATGGTGCTAAGTATGAAACTCAAATCACTGTATGTCTGGGAGCCACAAA
>NW_008662125.1:11976-19003 GCF_000695815.1 Acanthisitta chloris
GGGAGCCACAAAAGCTGCATGCTTTCATATTTAGGTTGTCCGCATTTGGTGCCTTTTGGTGTTGGGTATATAGATGAAAGGAACTGCAGCGATACCTGTCTCCCACTTCTCGCAGTGATCAATACATAGAATCATAGAATCAGCCTGGTTGGAAGAGACCTCAAAGATCACTGAGTCCAACTCTACCATCATTACTGGACCATGGCACTAAGTGCCACATCCAGTCTCGTCTTGAAAACTTCCAGGAATGGTGAATCCACCACCTCCCCAGGCAGCCCATTCCAATACCTGACTACTCTCTGTGTAAAAAATCTCTTCCTAATATCCAACCTAAACCTCCCCTGGCAGAGCTTGAGTCTGTGTCCACTTGTCCTACTGCTAGTTGCCTGTGAGAAGAGACCGATTCCCACCTGACTACAACCTCCTTTCAGGTAGTTGTAGAGGGCAATAAGATCTCCCCTGAGCTTCCTCTTCTCCAGGCTGAACAATCCCAACTCCCTCAGCCTCTCCTCACAGGACTTGTGCTCGTGTCCCTTCACCAGCCTCGTAGCTCAGAAAAGACCTGTTCCAGGACCTCAATATCCTTCCTGAACTGAGGGACCCAGAACTGCACACAGTACTCAAGGTGTGGCCTCACCAGCGCCGAGTACAGGGACAGAATCCATGACATTCTGGAGATGTGGACAGATACATAGGTACTCCCATGTGTTGTCATGTTTCTCTTTGTGGCCCCTCTGCTGTGTTATTCTGTGGCTTCCCATAAACCCAGCTGACTCTGTTTCCAGTGTCTGGATGGGGATAATTACGTTTTCTCATCCTGTAATGGCGATTCTGAATGAATTAAAGGAACGTTTGAAACACTTCGACATTACTGATGAGCATCCTTGGAAAAGCCGGAATGATATAAATGATCTTCCACTCACTATGGGGCTTAGGCAGTCTAAAATTAATAAGATTTAGGCTAGTTAGATGGTGGGTGGAGGAATACAAGAAATTAAAAGACCCACCTAATAGCTCTGAGTAGTTTGGTTGTGCGCTGCATAAGGTAGATACCCTTTTGCAAGACATTTAAGTGTGATCTTTCAGTTAGCCTCTGTATCAAAATCAGCCCAAACAAATGAATGTGCCTATGCATAAATTTTTTAACATTGCAGTTTTTGATGCAGTGAGGTTCATGTCTTTAACAGTGTTTAAAAATTGTATTTCAGTTGGGTTTTGTTGTGGTAGAGGGGTTGAGGAATCTCTGAAGAAAGTACAAAATTACAGCTTAAAATAATATTACTACTTCTGTAGTTGACATTTTTGCCACCTCCTCCCACATTGCTGCTAGAGCACTAATAGCTGAGCACTAGTGTTGGTCATATCTGCTCCCTATAATATTTTAAACAAATAATATTGGATAGCAGTAGTCTATGTAAGATAGTATTGTATAGCTGCAGAAGTGCAGTTGCAGTCTATTTCTGATTTCTCAAATGAAAAAATAGTTTCAGAAGACAACATTTGATTTCAGGGGCATAGATGGCTCTCAAGAATAATGTAGCTGTTTTTCACTGAATATTCCAGTTTCCACCAAACTTTAACTAAAGTAAAAGGTTCTTGTTTTATATTGCTTAAATTTACAGTAGTTTACACTGTTTCACTTCTAAGAACTTTTGTGGGCAACATAGGCTATGTCTAGGGCATAAGGTATGAAAAATAATGAATCTTCCTATCTCCATTTAATCAAAATGAAGATATCTGCATAGATGTTAGTGGTCGAGTGACATTGCTAATTATGAGAAAAGTAATATTTGCAGTAAAATTGCTAAATTATTTTAATAGTATATGTTTACTTTGAAAGTGAATACCTGTAATATATGCATATAGTATTTATTGAACTTACGTGATACATCAGGTAGTCTCAAATGAAAGTGGGTTGGTTGGTCAGAGTACCAAGGAGAGTGAGTTCTTGTGAGCGAGTTTTTGAGTTCAAGGTTTGGATATTTTGGCCCATGGCCACCATATGCACAGATACACACTCCATGTGATGCATCCTGCCTAAGGCTGATTTGCAGAACAAGCTGAAGTGGAATGCTGGTTACCCACGGGTGCCCCAGATCCTGACTGTGAGTAAAACCCACTTTGCATCAATGTGAAGTTTCACTTTGAAATCTGAAAGCATTACAGTTTGTTAGATTTTAGCCTTTGGATATCTTAGTGAATTTCAATGCACAAAGGATGTGACAGTGGAATTGATAGCCCAAAGGTTTGGAAAAAACAAACCAAAACAAATGAAAGAAGTTGCTGTTGGAAGACAGAATAAGAAAGTGGTTTGATCTTTGTTGCAGAGAGAACAGGCCTTCCACATGTGAGCAGGATGATGCATAGACTTCACACAAATGGTGGATACACGTGACATGTTGTGACCCTTGCAGGGAATGTTACTTTCATAGGAGTTTTCCCTTGAATTACGATTATAGCTCACATGAAACAAAAAATCATTGTGGGACTAAATGCAGGGTGTATGTTTTGGCAGGGAAGCATAAATGAGTCAAGTTCTGCATTTCTAACTTCAAATATGGCATTTGAATGTTGCAAACCTAATGGGGAGTACTGTTTAGCATTAGTTCTTGCCCAGGATATGTCTAGAAATAATTGAACAGGCCACTATGGGGCTACAAGGATTGTCTACTGGACAATTATTGGACTTGGGTTGAGTAATTTAAATGAGGAAAGGAATGATGCGGCAAAGAGTTCGAAAAATGCCTTTTTCTCATCCTAAAAATAATAATTAAAAACCCCTCAAACCCCAACATGACCTAACAGATGCTTTCAACATTAGGAATATGTTAAGCAAAGGTATCTTAGATTACTGTGTTTGTTGAAGCAATACATATAAATGAAATGTATTCTTCAGAAAAAAAAGCAGCTTGGGAAGAATTATGGAATGATGTAGTGATTAAATTAATTTCACATTTTGCTATGATCAGTGCAGTGCAGAAGATAAGGTGAATAAAGGTGTTGCAAGGCATTAAGGAAAGAAAACAGCGGGGTTTTGTGTCACAGAACTGCAGTATCAGATAATACAATTTAATTGAAAGGATTGTACTGAGAGCACAAACTCATGGAGGATCGCTGCCCCAGTGCTGCTGCCCCCAGTGCTGCTGCCAGTGATTCAGTGGAAAAAGAGACTGCAGTTTATGGTTTTAAATGAGAATGCAATGAGTCACATCTGCTGTATTAATGACGTTGACACAGAATTCCCCACCTTCCCCCAAACCAGTGCATGGTTTCAAAACGCTGAGCTCTGCTATGCTTGATTTCATCCTAACATTAAGTGCTGGAGCCTGCATTAGCGATGGTAGTTGCCATAAGCCCTTTGCTGCTCTGTCTTACTTTGGAGCCAAGTATCTGGATCCTTGTGGATGCTGTTACTAGGGTGTATTATTTTTGGATTTTTACATAAGAACTAGGCCACCAAAAGAAGGCTTTTTTTTTTTTATTTCTGTAGTTCATGACCTCACAACAGCCCTGCAGATGTTCAGTATTCATTACCTTTGCCAAAAGACTTCAGAAGTTGTGAATGCTTTTACAACACAGTACTTTTTAAATTGTACTTGGAGTAAACTGTTGTTAAATGAAAATATCATGCATATTTTTATCACTTGCTTCTCAAGCTGAGTGGGAATCATATTCAGCCATTAATTTCCTGAATGTTCTGCATAATTCTCATGAAAGTTCACATCTCCAAAATCTTGCTCAAGTAAACGGTGAGGATGTTGTGTACACTCACACACACACTTTCTCCCGTGGTGTTTCTTTACTTTGGTAAAGTTTTATGTTACTTTGAAGTGGTTTTGGATGACACGAGGGCTTTACACTCTTTAGGATAATGGTTGAATTTTAATGTTTCTGTGTATTTTCCGTACAGAGCTTGGTTGTTGTCTTGACAAGCAGCTTATGGTATGTTACAAGGCTCAATAGGGTATGTAGAAATGCAAAGTAAGACATCATTAAAATGCAAATGGTTATTTCCCTCTTATTTGACAATGTTACTGAGTAGCTGCACAAGGCTCTGTGCTTTTCCTCACTTACATTAAAAGTGTACTTGTTGTGTAAAACACTTTAGGAGTCTGGTCAGCTGATATCCCAATTGTCACTTTGCAGTTGCCTCCTGAATTTAAGGCAATAAGCACTGGTTTTATTGTGGAATGCGCTGTATTTCAGTCACTAATATTCTTTGAAATAATGAAGTGAGCTGCAAATATTCTTGACATGACCTAGCACAGCATTTTATGTTTCTCAGTGTTCCAAGTGACCATAACTTGATCCATATAAGTCTTTGGTTCAGTCTCAAATCTAGGTTTAATGGAGGATTTACAGAAATGTTGAACAGTGCTTGTACTTGTGCATGATTGATGCTGTGTTCTATATACATATATATTTTGCAGTTCTGCATTATAAATTATTAGATATTTTAGTATTAAAACCAGATGAAAACCTATAGCTTTAGTATTGTGTATGCAGAGAAGATGGATATATACAGCCATATATACTCTCTGTATTTGTGATTGTTGAAGCTCTATACTATGTTAAAACATATTATTCATTTCTGCCAACAATCATGAGTCAGTGGAAAATAATAGGGGTAATCATTTGAAAAATGCGCACTCAGAGTTTGCTTGTATTCATCTCTAAGTTCAGATTGCAGATGTGTAACCATTCATTTTACTGTTCTCAGTGATGCGTGTAAGCCTCCTGAGAATTCCCATTTATGAACTTCCTGCATTGCCATTGGTATTAAAAGCAGAACAGATAGGTAACATGAAATAAAATTTATTTCTGCCATAGAATTTACTGATATAAGAGGTAGTTATAAAAAAGAAAATAAAATCAGCCTGATTTTGTTAGGTCAGCTGCTGCATTTTCACTTGTAAAGGAATACATTCAGTTTGCAGTGGTCTTGTCCCAGTAATTGCAAACATTGTATGTGTGTTTCCTTCAAGGAGTCACACTTTGGTGTAGCAATGACTTTTTTTTCTAAAATAATTCAGGAAGTAGAGAAAAAAAGATGAGTATCTTTTAAGATTAGTTTGTTAAGAATGCTTTTCTGGTCTGATTTCACACTTCTGGAATGACTGAAGAACGGAATTGTTAATTCCTGATGTTTCTGCTCCATCTTAATTTCCGTGGAAAGAATGTCATACACAATCTCCTGGTCTATATGTACATGTATTATTTGAACTTGGGTTTGGCGTTAGGATTAAATTACTGATACTCAAAACAAATGTATTTGAAGACTTCTTTGGCTAGTTCTGCTTAAGAAAATATTTTTAAAGCACAGAGGAAGTACAATGAACCAGTTACTAGCTGCACAATTTAAACTTGAGCCTTTGTACATTCAGTGCTACAAAATACATCAATGGCACATTTCCCACTGTTCTGCATGTTCTGTTTTATTGCTGATTGTCCTAGATTGTGCATCTGGTCTAATTTAATGTTATTGATAGCTTTATAGAATATGCAACTTTTCTTCCTTTGGCTCAGTTATTTTTGTTTTGTTTTAGTCCATTCATTGATATTATGTCCTTTCTGGTTTTTCACCATTCAATAAGCAAAGGAAAAAGCCCTTTTATAGTCCTTCTTAACAGAACTGGTTTTTGCGTGTTGCTGAGACCTTGCAATTTCAGAGGTTGTTTTGATTATGGGGATAGTGTAGTGTGATTAATCATAAATTCAATCTTACTAGAACCTCCATTAGAGAATATTGCAGTATCAAACATTTGCTGTACTTTTGTCTCTTGAGACAGATTGGAATCCAAATTTTAAAAAAGCGTTTTCTGCTTGTTTTAGTAACTTTTAAAAACATTTTAAGACTGATGTCTGTGATGAGGGAGAGAGCAAAAATCATGTTTTAACTACAGGTGTAGAGTAATATAGCATTCCCTGAGTATATTTCAGATCTCCAACTGTAACATGAAAAATGCAAGTTTCACCAGGACCAACAGAAACAAAAAAATCTTTTCCCTTAAATGCAGTGGTTTAAACAAGTCAGGATGCTTGAAAAAGTACAGCATTTGGAAAATATTTATGAAGTATTTGCAGATTACAGTTTTTCTAGTCATGGGCTTGCAGGAAGGCAACAAAATAAACAACCTGCTTTGAGGGAAATTGCTTCTGTAAAATTGTGAAAGTGAAAAACATCACCAGTGCTGGTCTTTACATCACCGTAATTCTGGAGAGTGATGGAAGTCATTCTCTTTCTTGCTTTGAAAACTAAATTTTGTGTATATTAAAAAAGAGATAGCAATATTTTCTTTGCATCACTCACTCAAGCCCTGTGGAGTACGTTAAGGCACCCTGTCCTGGGTGAAAGAGGTGCTGATTTGGAACTAGTGCAGCTGATGCTGGAACTGTTATATCATTTATTGGTGAAAGCAGGAGGGTAATCAGTGCTTGCTCTTTTCTAGACTCAAGGAGAGCTTTTCAGATACCTGAATTGGAAAGTACACATATGTCACAACCTCTTGGGGTTCGAGTAGCTTCACCTGAGTTCACTTTTGGAGACTGGTTGTTGTAACAGCTCTGGATTTCAGGTGGGTAGGTGTATCTCAGTTACATCAGCAGCAAATCTTGTCTGAGTGTGCAGCGTAAATCTAAATTTTAGGTTCTACAGTAGATTAGGTAGAGCGGCATGTTTTGTAGATAAATTCATTCCTGGTTTCTTTATATACACAAGTACGCAACAGTGTGTTTTCTGTCCAAGTGAGATTCCCAGCTGGTTCTGAGAGGTCTTGCTTAGACCAGACTTTCCTTAAGGAAAGATCAACTTTCCTCAGCATGAAAATAACTGCTTAAAGGGTCCTGTTAGATTTTTACAGAATTTTAACAAGCATTAACTAACTTGCAGGCACATGGAAAGTTGTGTCATCCTGCAGGGAAGAATGTGGTTTCCTAAGTGTTTTGGTGATGGACTCTTTGAATCTATCAGTTAGGGAGAGATTAGTGTCTTTACCACTTAAGTTCTGCAAATGTGCCTAATCTCCTG
>NW_008662125.1:19042-52270 GCF_000695815.1 Acanthisitta chloris
CTCCAGCACTTCTTATAGCTCTGCATGCATTTCTGCAAATCCTCAAAGAACAGTACTGCTACAAAACACAGTTTCTCTTCTGCTCTTGTGACTGTCTTGGATCTGTGTTTGAACAGCCAAACTAGGTAAAATTCTTCATTAATGATCAGAACTTTGCTATGAGGGCTGGAGACTGTTGGATCCAGGATTTCAGACAGATTCAGAATTCGCTTGTCCTAGTTGTTCTGCCTTGTCAAAACTCAGTATCAGCTTTAAGGCAATTAAGTTGCAAAATTTGTGTGTCTGCATAAATGCCTGTTCAGGGCATTTGTAGTATCTGTACTGTAGTTCACATAAGGTTTTACTGTGATATAGCAACTATTCACAAAAAAAGAAGTGATTTTGATGACATAAGGGACATTCATATCTTACATGAGCCTGAATCACCAGTTCACAGAGGATTTTGACAACTGTACTCTTCTCTTTGCCCAGCCAGGGTTCTCCTGTAATTGTATGGCATAATCTCTTGTCTCCTAAGAGCATTTGTGAGAGTTACAGCTGACTTTGATGTAGCAAGAATATACTTTTTGGAAGACAGATTTGCTATATAACAAGCAACCTAACATCATATTTGTCAGTAACAGCTAAGTGCTGAACTGGCATTGTAATCCAGAGTTCCTTTTCAGAGTACATGGCTATGATAAAGATCAGCAAATCATCTGTGTAATTGAAACACCATATGAACATCCTGGACCACATAAGGTTCACAACTTGGACAGTATTCCAAAATGCAACTTCTGGGATTGGCAACTCTTTCTTCTGTGTAGTGGGATATACAAACCAGGAAATCCTTGTTCTTCCTTGCTCACCAGATGTAGTGCCCCTTTACTTTGCGACAAGTGAATTGAAAAGATTGTAACTTGTTTAAAAGGCATAATCTCTTAAGCAGTTGCAACTGGTGTTGATTTGCTCTGAGTAGTATTAAAGCTGTCTTCTCTTCCTGAAACTGGCATAGGTCCTAACTGGAGTGTTGTTCCTTGTTTTAGTGTATGTGTGTGTGAAAAAGGCAGTAAAAGAAATACTCCTTTGTTGGAAAAATGGAATCACAGTCTTACAACTCTGCCTAGCCAACTGCGTTTATTCCCAGTGAAGTGACTACACTTGTACATTGGTCATGTGCCAACACTGAATATTTGCTTTATAGATGCAGAAAATTATGTTAATAAAACTACAAATTATAATGCTACTATCCACAAGCACAAGCTTTCCAATGACAATATTGTTTACTTAAAAACTAAACATTGTAACAAGTGATGCTAAATTACTTGCACAGATTTTAAACCAAAACTAGCCAATCAGTGTTTCTGCTTATTTGTCACTTGTAGGCAACTAAATACTTGCTTGTTATCCTAAGCTGCTGTCTGCCAGATGTTCTCAGTTTTGGGGTTTTTTTCCCCCTCAGTAAATAGATGTATTCCCAGTTTCTAATTTTATTCTTTTACACCCTTCTAGAACTAGGAGCTGAAATGTTGGTTGGTTTAATTCTTAGTGAAAGAACAAGAAGTTGTGGTATTTGGCCATACATTCTTTTGGTAATCCCTGTCAACAAATTGTACTAAATGGAACAGCTGTGCTGGCAGGCCCAAGAGTCATCACTAGTGAAGAGTTTGAGAGTGCAGTTCAGGCTATCTCAGTGGAGGTGGAGGAGTTGTGGGGGTCTGGAAATCAAGATGATAACTCAGCGGTGAGAGCTCAGTTCTTCTCTTTGTATGATAAGGAGCTCAGGCATACAGTTTCTGTATCTTAAATTACAGTCCTTTTCAGAGGTCATCCTAAGCGATAGGATTTGTATCATTTCACTTGTGAGGGCTAGCATTTAGGAATCAGAATTAGGTATTAGTTAACAGTTACCAGAGATCAGAATCATCTGGTTTTGGCATATGTTTCTTGTTGCCATGAACAGAAAAGTAGTTGGTGTAAAGCAAAAATGAAGCTACTGGAGAGTAAAAAGCTTAATTTCAAGTCAGTCAATACATAAGTGTATCTCTGTTGTTCCGTTCTGCTTTATCTTCAGGCCCTATCTGATAATCTTTGGCTATTAAAGTTCCTAATTCTCTCTGTCTACATGATTTGGTATGTTCATCAATGACTACATACTCAGTGAAGTTTGAGTAGAATATAGAAATATAAAAATAAAATAAAATGTGTTTTAACAGTTATGATAGTCTCATCCTTGTTAATTTTTATTTGATTTTTTTGGTTACCTTTGAAACTTTGAGGTCATTGCCCCAATTTTTCATTCATTTGAGGCTGAATTTTTGGTCATTCTGCTTCTTCATATGCTTGAAAAAGAGGCACTAACTAAACTGTTTCTGTCAGCTGTAAACATTTCGTGTTATCCAGCTCTGATTTTTCCTCCTGTTGTCACCCATGTCCATGTTTTCTGGTGTTTTTCTAGACAACAAGGCTGCTTTTTGGCTCCATCATTGCCTTTCCATGTGTCCTTAATTAACAGTGACACCCACAGAAGTAGCTAGAGTCCTCCAGGCAGAACACTTAAAATCTTGGGTTTTCAGAGAGTTGCATGTACCAGAACAGAGGAGTCTGAATTGTTGTCTGGAGAGTAGAGTCCTGGATGGAAAGTGACAGAAATGCAAGTAAAAAGGTTTTAGTTTGTTTTAGTAATTTATAGTGTGGAGTCAAAACCAAGAGATAGATTTAAACTTTAGTGGTAAAACATTTGTGGTCTGGTTTCCAACTGTAGTAGCAAGTCATTGTGGCCAACTGGCATCCAAAATGTTAAAAATACTATTGCAATATTTTTGCATGTGGTAAAGGAAAACGCACCCGTTTAAAAATGAATCTTACCATCTGTGATGCTTCAGCATGGAGGGCATTGGTTGTAAATTTATTGATGTTCAATAAAGGTCTGATTGTTTTCTTTCCCTCTCCTGCATTTTCTACATCTATTTCTACAAATACACAGTAAGCGTGAGCAAAATGCTGGTAAAACCGAATAGAGCAGTTCTAAATCCACTTTTTACAAATGTAGTAAATTACTCAGGACAGAAGTGCACCACACCCTTTCTTATCCATGCTATCTTTTAAATACATAATTTCTAGTTGTTCAAATTATAAAGGTCAGTATTGTTCTAGTGAGTGAAAGACAATGAGACATGGCTGTTTATCTGTCTGGTAAACAATTCTGGAAAAAGTAGCAGTTGAGAAAGAAGATGATGCATGAGACAACATACACAGTAGTCCTGGCAGGGTTCTCACTGTTGCTGGTTTTGGTTTTGGTAAAAATAGATAATTACAGTAGGTGATACTGGATCACAGAGCTTTTCAGAAAGACTAATTGCTATGTTTCTGATTTGAAATATCAAAGAACTATATATAGATTAAAAACTTCAAGATCTTTTTTGCATTTTTCTCTGGTTGCATTCAGAATGTTTCCATGTTTAATGTGGTCTCATTTCCTTTAACTGAACCGCCTCATTTCATGCAAGAGGGCAAACACTTAGTTAAGTAGCGAAGAAAAAATAGCTGAAGAGACCATGCTGTCCACTTTAGAGTAAATAGTGATCTACATTTTTAAAATTGTGAAGTTTTTTGAAATTTTCATCAATGTTAGTGTTTCCCATCCAGAAATTTGTGACTTTTATATGTCTCTAATGGCTTATAGATATTAAGCTGAATGGCAATTAGTAAGGGAGCCGTGTTGATCTGTTTGTGTTCTTTTTGACATACCAGTCAATAGTAATAAAAAAAAAAAGTGAGGTCAATTTCAAAACCTCTTAGCAACCACATAAAAAATAACAGCTGTATTGATTTCTCTGATGATTGTCCTGGAAGAGTGCTAGGTGCTTAATGGTACATACATAATGAAATGCATTTATCAGTAGACTGCATTTTGGGTATACTGCACTAGAAGCCTGTAGTATGATGCTGTGAGTAGGAGGTCTAGATGTAAACTCTCAGTAGCCTCTTTCAAAGTTTCACGAAAGCGCAGAAATCATGAAAATAGGAGAGAAAACAAATACTGCAGAATACCTTTTACAAAAGGTAGATGTTTGAAAGAAAAAGCTAGAATAATGTCCTCATCATTAATCTAGCAAATTCCTTAAAAGGATGTGAAACATAATCTGTTCTACATGTGATCTAGATTTTATATAAGAGACTTTGTGAGAAATATTTTCAGAGCCTGCTGGGATATAGCCAGGATTATGGCAGTTTTCCATAAGAACATGAGTTTACCAGCTCCAGCTTCCTTTTGAAACACCGTTAAAGAATTGCTTTCATGAAAAGGGTTGGTTTTTTTCTGTTTGGACATGCAGAACAAACAGGCAGAAAATCTTGATCATAATGGGCAGCATAATGAAGTGATAAGTACAGCCTAATTGCAGCTTCATGTCGCAATTATGCAATTATTTTGATAGGTATTTTGGTTCCTACATACCCTAAAAAGCCTCTAAACAGTATGGTCTCTTTTTTGTTCTTATCTCTGTTAAATAGTTCATGATAAAATGAAAAAGCACTGAAACCATGCCAACCTGGAAAAAATGTATATAAATGACAAAATTAGTCTTCATCTCTGCCTTGGGTTTAGTTCTCAATGTTGGTTATGCTATATTACTATCATAATGATAATGAAATGTAAATTTCATGCTATTGCATTTCACACACATCTACAAACTAGCAAAATAATAGAAAATACATGCTTTGATAAAGAAGTGATCATTAACATAGCAGCCACCAATACTAGTCCATAAATCTCTTCAGAGGTCTGGTTGGAAGAATCATGTTTGTTAACAGTCCTAGAAAGAAGAGTCTGAAAGCACTTGTTGGACATAGAATCATAGAATGGTTTGGGTTGGAAGGGACCTTAAGGATCACCTAGTTCCAACCCCCTCGCCATGAGCAGGGACACCTTTCACTAGACCAGGTTCCTCAGAGCCCCATCCAATTTGGCCTTGAACACTACAAGGTTGGGGCATCCACTACTTTGTGCAACCTGTTCCAGTGCATCACCAACCTCACAATAAAGAACTTCTTCCTAATATCTAATCTAAACCTACTCTTTTTCAGTTTGAAACCATTTCTTCTGTCACTAACTTGTAAATAATCTCTCTCCATCTTTCTTGTTTCCCTTCAGAAACTGGAAGGATACAGTAAGGTCATCCTTAAGCCTTCTGTTTTCCAGGCTGAACAAACCCAATTCTCTCAGCCTTTCCTCTTAAGTGGTGCTCTATCCCTCTAATCACCTTTGTGGCCCTCCTCTGTTCAACATCTTTGTCAGTGACACGAGCAATTGGACTGCGTGCACCCTCAGCAAGTTCTCTGATGACACCAAGCTGTGTGGGGCATTGGACAAGCTGAAGGGAAGGAATGCATCCTGGGGGACACTGACAAGCTTGAGAAGTGAGGCACTGCAAATCTCATGAACTTCAACAAAGCAAAGTACAAAGTCCTACACCTGGGTCATGGCAATCCCAGGCAGACCTGTAGGCTGGGCAGAGAAGTGATTGAGAGCAGCCCTGCAGAGAAGCACTTGGGGGTGATGATTGATGAAAAGCTCAACATGAGCCTCGGTGTGTGCTTGCAGCCCAGAAAGCCAACCGTGTCCTGGGCTGCATCAGAAGGAGCATGGCCAGCAGGTCTAAGGCAGTGATTCTGCCCCTCTCCTCTGCTCTTGTGAGATCCCAGCTGGAGTACTGCATACAGTTCTGGACACGGAACTGTTGTAAAAAGTCCAGAGAAGGGCCACAAAGTTGATAAGAGGACAGGAAAACCTGCTATATGAGGCCAAGTTGAAAAGGTTGGGGCTATTTGGCCTGAAGAAGAGAAGGTTGCATGGAGACCTCATAGCAACCTTCCAGTACCTAAACGGTGCCTACAGAGAAGCTGGACAGGAATACTTTGTTAGGAACTGTAGTGATAGGACAGGAAGTGAAAGAGGGGAAATCTTGTTTTAGGAAGAATTTTTTTACAGTGACACACTGGAACAGATTGCCCAGAGAGGTTGTTGGTGCCCCAACTCTGACAGTGTTTAAGGTCAGGTTGAATAAGCCTTGAGCAACCTCATCTAGTGGAAGGTGTCCCTGCCCATGGCTGGTGGGTTTGGGGCTAGATCATCTTTAGGGTCCCATCCAACCCGTTATCATTCTATGATTCTACTCAATCTTACGTCAGTCCACAGGTATGATGGAAATCTCAAGTGTCTGAGATCAGAGGGAAGGTCTGGGGCAAGGAAGGAGGAGAAGGAGAATGTGAAGGACTAGATTATGGAGCACTTAAACTGGACACACATAATTCCATGGGGCCTGACATGCTGCAGCTGTGAGTGCTAGATGAGATGGCTGATGTCATTGTGTGACCACTCTTCATTATCCTTGAAAGATCATGGTGATACAAGGCTAGAGGAGACCAAACGTGACGCCTGTGTTCATGAAGGGCAAGAAGGAAAACCTGGGGAAGAAACTACACCAGTTAACCTCATCTTAATCTCTAGTAAGGTGATGGACAGAATCTTCCTGCAAAGCACCTCCAAACACATGAAGTGCAAGAAAGTAGTCTAGAGTAGTCAGCATTTATTTATGAATATAGCCAACCTGACAGTGTTCTGCAATTAGGTAACTATCTTGATGGATGATGGGAGAGCAGTGGATGTTGTTTACTAAGTCATTTGGTACTGCATCCCATAACATCCTTATGGACAAGCTAAGAAAGGCTGGGTGAAATGAGTGGACGGGGGGATGGATTCAAAACTTATTGAGGCTAGGCCCAGAGAGAGGGTTGTGATCATCAACACAAAGTCTAGTTGGTAGCAAGTCACCAGTGATGCACCCCAGCAGTCAGTGCTTGTGCCAATACTTCATGTTAGCAGTTAAACAGATGTGTGCGTTGGGTCAGAGTGCAGTCTCATTAGTTTGCAGATGCTACAAAAACTGGGAGGAGTTCCTCTGTTTACAGGGGAACCTGAACAAGCTGAGGGATTGGGCAGAGGGAAATTACACAAAATTCAACAAAGCCAAATGCAAAGTCTTGCATCTGGGAAGGAGTAACCCCACACACTCATGCATGCTGAGGGCCCACTGGCTAGAAATTTGCTCTGCAGAGAAGGACCTGGGGATCCAAACTGACTAAGGGCCGAAAATATATACCTGTAGCAAAGGCAACAAACAGCCTTCTGCACTGTTTTAGGCAGTGTGTTGCCAGCAAGTCAAGAGAGGTGGTCCTTTCTCTCTATTCAGCCCTCATGAGTCCATACCTGGAGCACTGGGTCCAGTTCTGGGCTCCCCGGTACAAGACAAATATGGACCTACTGGAGCAAGTCCACCTCTGAGACACAAAGGTGATTAAGGGACAGGAGCCTTTTTTGTATGAACAGAGACTGAGAGAGCTGGGGCTGTTGAGCCAGAAGTGTCAGGAGAGTCTTATCCACATGAATAAATACCTGATAAGATAGAATGAAGAGCGTGTGAGGGTCTTCTCCATGGTGCCCTCTGGCAGAACGAGAGGCAGTGGGCACAAAATGAAACATGAAACTCCATCTGAACACAACACTTTTTTGCTGTCGGGCTGATAAAACTCTGCCTCAGGTTGCTTGGAGGCATTTTGGAGTGTCCATCCATGGTGATATTCAGGAACTGACTGGATGCAGTTCTGGACTTATCCTGGTCTATCTGACCCTGTGTGAGCAGAGGGGTTTAACTAAAAGACCTCAGTGGTCCCTTCTAGCCTGTAACATTCTGTGCTTGAACCTCAACAACTCTGCTATTTTGAGGGATAATGTTGATCTATTGATGCATAATTTCTGAGGATCTATAAAGCTGTTAAAAATGTATTTGCTCACTTTTTCCTTTTAGAAAATGGTTTTTCATATTCTGAAAATTGATTTTTGTTGATGGAAATTTTTTTAAATTGAGTCTTTGCTTTGCTTGTAAGTGCACTGGTTGCCTCAAGTTTCCTTTTTGAAACCATTGGAACATTTCATTTGAGAAAATCAAGTGTATTTCATGGGGATAATTGCTGTTCTCTTTTGTGAATGACAAGAATTTCCCACTTTAAGTAGCTTGCTTTATTTTGTGACTGTTTCTTATTTTGGTGACTTTTTCAAATTTACAAGTAAATAATTTCAAATGGACAATAGTATTTCTCTTGTAACAGATTTGAGAACTATTAGTTTTTACATTAAGCGGAAATGCTTTATTATTTTAGAGTCATGCTGTCACAAAAATGTTTAGTGAGAATACTGAACGAATTCATTTTGAGAACAAGTGGAAACTGAAGATAACATGATATTAAATACATATTCATAGAACAGCTTGAAGGAAGAAGCAGAAGCTCATTACCATTTAAAGTCCCTTTTTAAACAAGTGACGGGAGCAGCCTTCATTACCAAATAGGGTCAGTGGCTGGCAGGAAGTAGAACTCCACATATTAGGTAAGTGGCATGAAAGAAGCAGTGGAAATAAGTTGAACTACAAGATATTTTCCATGCATGAGTAGTTTAATGGCATTTAACAAAAAAAAAAAGACTAAGAGTGAGTAATGCATTGTTTCGTTTGATCTCCCCTCACAGGTAGAATCTCTGGTTTATATGCAAAATTACTTAATAAGGAATGAGCTTACAGACATTAATGGTTAAAGTTACTCTGTGGTCCCTGTGTGCAAGTGGAACAGCATGTCACAGTGACAAGGAAAGGATGCTGCTGCAGTACACTCAGTAGAAGATGTACCTCTGTGTGTGGTACCACAGTTAAAGCGCTGCTTTTCTTAGCAGCATGACTTGAGAACTGGCTAAGTGGCAGTCCACTTCTAATGCAAAAATTAAGATATTAGAAATTGAAGGAAGATTAAGATATTAGAAATTGAAGTAAATCCCACCGCCTGCTTTTGTTACAGTTTGTGGATTGTATCAGAGGCAGCAGCTGTATGTTTCACTTCAAATGTGCACTTGAGTGTCCAGTACAGCTATCATCCTGCTCTGGCCTCTGCTGTCACTAGGTCACTACAAATGGTGTCATTATAGAATAAATTATGTTAATGGAGCAGTGTGTATTCTTGCTCTGTGTTCTAGTGAGGTTTCTCCCGGGTCTTTTCCTCTTTTATGCATGTATGTACATATGTCATTTACAAAGGGATGTAAAGGGATCTGCTTCTGATCTGCATGTCGATGAGTCTTAAAGCTTATAGAAAGAGTTAGCTGGTGTGAAATAGCTGAAAGTTACAATATAAGCTAGAGCACAATGAAGTAAGCATATTAACTTTGTGACTGTTGGCTATTTCATATTAATAACAGATAACCTTGCAGTAGTGCAAAGGGAACAAGATCATAAATTTAAGGAAATACAGCCAATGAAATATTCTTCAACAGCTCAGTGTACTTCTTATTTGTTTTGACCCTGTTATTAAAATTACACAGACCATGCATTTGCTTTTGTATGGTGCTTGAATCACATATGCTGTTTCAGTTTTGAAATAACAGCTATTAATTTCCAACTCCAAAGGTTTCCCCTTCAAGGCTAATTGAAACAAACAACTTTATTTTTCTAGGCCTTATTCCAAAATGCTCAAGTGCATTTCTGGCTGAATGCTTGGAGTCCAGTTTTCTTTATGCTTGAATGTTGAAGGAAATATAAAACCCTGGGGTGGAAAGAATGGTTTTATTATAAGAAATCTGAGGTGGTTTGCAGTCAGCAGATGTCTTTAGTTAGTCAGATCATTCAGTAGCCTGAATATTGGTTTCTTTTTGGTAGGTTGCTGTGTTCTTTTGGAATTGAAGGAGTAAACTCTCCCTTAATATTATATCCAATTCTTGCTCATGAGACTACTAAATGGATCAGTATATAGAAAAGTAAGAAGGAAGTGCTTCCTACCAGCCAGATAGACAATCCTTGCCTTAAGGTGGATGACATCTTAGTCATACACATATTAATGGCAAAGCTTGCTTGTACATTAGTGCTGCTCAGATATCATCCACGCAGCAAGTTATGTGGAGTATTATTCAGTGTGCTAAAAACCCCCAGCAACTGTGAGGAACTGTCTCTTAATAAGCATACTTTATCTTCACCCTGTGCATGATGACATACATCTTCCTTACATACTACGTAGTGTCATCAGTGTGATGGTTTACAATACTTGATGTTAAAATACCTGAAGTTGTGATGAATTTTCTATTCAATTCATGGAAGTAGAAGATAGGGTAGGTGAACCATACACTATTACCTACTTACACATGGCTTCTTTGAAATCATAAAATCATAGAATGGTTTGGGTTTGAAGGAACCTTTAAAGGTCACCTAGTCCAATTCCCTGCAATAAGCAGGACATCTTCAACCCATTGCTCAGAGCCCCATCCAGCCTTGAATGTTTCCTGGGATGGGACATCTACCACCTCTCCAGGTAACCTGTTCCAGTGTTTCACCACCCACACTGTAAAAAATTAATTGCTCATACCTATTCTAAACTAACCTCTTTTAGTTTAAAACTATTACCTCTTGTTATGTCACAACAGGCCCTTCTCAAAAGTCTGTCCCCATCTTTCTTGTAAGTCCTCTTTGAAGTACTGAAAAGCTTCAGTAGGTTCACCCTGGACCTTTCTATTTACCAGGCTGAACATCGCTGACTGTCTCAGTCTTTCCACGCAGGAGAGATGTTCCATCTCTCTAGTTATTTTTGTGGCCCTCCTGTGGATCCACTCCAACAGGTCCATGTCTTTCCTGTGCTGGGGTCCCCAGAGCTGGATGCAGTACTGCAGGTGGGGTGTCACAAGAGCAGAGTAGAAGGGCAGAATCATCTCTCTCAACCTGCTGGCCACGTTGCTTTAGATGCAGCCTAGGATATGTTTGGCTTTCTGGACTGCAAGTGCACATTGTCTGCATATCTCCCTTAAGACTCCATAAGATTGAATCATAGAATTGTAGAATATCCTGAGTTGGAAGGGACTCACAAGGATCATCAAAGTCCAGCTCTTGTCCCTGCACAGGACCATCCCAAGAATCACACGGTGTGCCTTAAAGCATTGTCCAAACACTTCCTGAACTCTGGTAGGCTTCGTACTGTGATCACTCCCTGGGGAGTCTGTTCCAGTGCCCAGCCACCGTCTGGGTGAAGAACCTTTTCCTAATATCCAGCCTAAACCTCCCCTGACAGCTTTATGCAGTTCCCTTGGGTCCTGTTACTGGTCACCAGAATAAAGAGATTGGTGCCTGCCCCTCATATTCCCCTCATAAGAAAGCTGTAGAATGCTGTGAAATCTCTCCTCAGTCTTCTCTTCTGCTGGCTGAATAAACCAAGTGGTCTCAGCCGTTCCTTGTGTGGCTTCCCTTCAAGGCCCTTCACCAACTTCATGGGCCTCCTTTGGATTCTCTCTAATATCTTTATAGATTTCTAATATTGTGGTACCCAAAACCGGACTTGAGGTGAGGCTGCACCAGTGCAGAATGGAGCAGAACACTCGCCTCCTTTATATGCAAGCAATATGGGTGAATATATGTTCTTGAGGTGTAGGTAGGTTCAATTATCTTTGGCCAGGAACAAATGCATTTGTTCTTGTATTAAACCGGTGCTGAATGTGCAATGACTTCATTAGGAACAAAACTGGGCACAGTACTTGTGTCTCCTCAGGGTTGTGGGTGGATTGTTTCCGCATGTCTGGAATGCAGAGTTTTTGTGAAGTTAAATTTTAAAAATAGCATCTTACGGTCTTGGAAAATTGTTATGTTTTGCTGAATTCTGTCATCCTGTCCTATCAGTGTAGCTTGTGCACTGACGTTACTTGAGTGGTGATTAAAAGCAGTCCTGTTACTTTTACTTGCTTTAGAGGTATCATGCTATTATGAATTGCTGCTGTATACTTTTAAACTCAGGAGTATTTCTGAATAACTGTGATAAAGGATAAAGTAATCCTGGTCTCAGAATTCATTCCTTCACTGAAATAAATCTCATAATATTTCAACCTCACTGTAACTTTTTTAACAGTAAATTGTTATTTAAAATTCATATTAACTCTTTAATATCTCCCACTGCTCCTATTGAGCCTTCCCTTTATATTTGTGTATTTTAAATTTGGCTCGATAGGTAATTTCAATGTCAAGTCATAGAAAAAATATTATGTAATTAGAAAAAATATTTTGGGAGTCCCAGAAGAAAACAAAATTGTTGCACCGTGTACTTCAGTGTACATTATATTATCACAAACCCTTATATGACTTAAAAATGTCAACATAGTCTAACCATGTGTTGTGTTGCCATTTTATTTGAATGCATGAAGTAGTATGCTTGAAAAGCAAATAAACCTCCATTTGAGCTTTATTTGTTGCTTTTTATATTCTCAAAGTCATGTGCTTGAAAATTTACTGTTTATATCCAAGTAATTTCCCCTTTAGAGATAATGAAGGGAATATGTGAATGAGAATCTGAGGTCTTCTAAGGGTGCGTGTATATATAGTGTTAAATTTAAAGTATCAGTCATGACTAGATGATCACTGTAGGTCTCTTCCGACTGAACTATTCCATTTTATTCTATTCTAATGAAATTGCAAGATTTCTATAACTTTGGTGCTTTCTCATTGAGTTCTGCATTTGTCACCTGCAAAGGCACCATCTGTGTTTGGCAAGTAAAGATTCTCCTGGGGATCTCCTGTGAAGTTTCAAATATGACATCTCCCAGAGCCCAGTGCAGCATATTTGCATCATATCTATTATTTAATTGAATTACTCTTGCAATGCAAAGCTCTGTTGATAGACAAAGACGCTGGCTATGCAAAAAGCCAGACACATAGAGAGTGATCACACATATCTGCCTCTAAGAACATGTATGTAGTCTTTAATATGAGAGCATAAGATGCAGTAAGAGATATAATGGCTAGAGCCCACACTACCTCTGCTAGGACCCAGTGTCCAAGCTTTCTTGCCTTCATTCAACAGTCCCATTCTCATATCCACTAATTATGGCAGTGCTTCTGAACATACAGTAGTACTTCCCTCATACTTTGTATTAATTTTTGATATAACTTCACTGTTGCAGTAGAACATGAGGGTGGAGGAATTCAGTTTTAGACACTTCCTAGTGGTGGCAGATGGCATGTCTTCCTCAACTGTAGATTTTCATTGGGTGTTGAGCTTTTTGTTGCATGCTAAATAGATTTAACATAGTGTAACATTACACTGTTTCAGAGTGAAGAAATTTGAGGGTATGATCTCAGTATTTCTAAATGTTGGGGAATAAAATTCAGTCGCTTACCAGATTTGAGGCTTTAGTTGAAACACATACTGTGTGCTTAACTTAAAGATATAAAGTCTTTCTGCCCACAAATCTTGTTCATCTTGAGCCACTATAGCTTCTGATGCTTAGGAAAGGGCCATATGTTTATTTTGTTATCTTAAAAAATATAACCTTATCCCCTGATTAAAAAGCAACTGTCATGGCATTTTGGCACTTAAAGCCTGAGTCTTTAATATTCACTGTGCTTAAGGAAACAGCCTTTTGCTGTAAGTCCTTATAGGTATTTACGTCTGATTCACTTTAAATTTGATTGAAAGTTTAAGTAAATCCCCAAATAGTTTGTTTTAGTAGTTCTGAGATGTGGAAAATAGAATCCCATGTGGCATTTAGCAGGATTTCTTTGAGTTACAACTGAAGTAAACATTTAATTGACAGCAGATCTTTTTATTGTTACTTGTTCTTGTTATTCATGTATCCAAAAATAATTAAAATTATACTTTCTCAATTATTTGTTTAGTTTTGGCTCAATAAAGGACATTTTCCCTGTGCTCCCTCTTGGATTTAGTCTTTCACACACTACAGTGAGACTGCTTTTGTCTGAGATACTGGATCAAATTCCTGTTGAAGCTACTGAATTCACAACAGCCTTGTTGCAAAGAGATCGCTGCAGATCAGTTACACTTTCATGTTCCACGGTTTTGCATTGAGCAGTCAGACCAAAAAAGTGAACCTGCCAGATCAGTCTCTTCATTCACTCAGTTAATGGCGAGACAGCAAGTGCTCACCTGTATGGCCTTGTTCTTGCCTGATGCGCACTAGTATGGGTTAGGCAATGGCGGCTGAACTGACTTTTAACGACTCCCTGCCGACCTTGAGTCTACTTCTTCCTCAAAAGGCACACCAGCCCCAAGGGATTGTTGTTGGTGTGGTGAGAAAAATCCATGGCTTGTTCTACCTTAAAACATTAATCTATGAGTTATAAACATTTCAGCTCTAAGTAATGCATACCATCAATCCAGAGTGGAGCTTGGTGTTTGCAGAAGTTGATGGATTTGTTTCTTGCATCTAATACTTCACTGACTTCTTCCTCAAAAGGCACACCAGCCCCAAGGGATTGTTGTTGGTGTGGTGAGAAAAATCCATGGCTTGTTCTACCTTAAAACATTAATCTATGAGTTATAAACATTTCAGCTCTAAGTAATGCATACCATCAATCCAGAGTGGAGCTTGGTGTTTGCAGAAGTTGATGGATTTGTTTCTTGCATCTAATACTTCACTGCTACTAGTAGTATTATTAGTATCATTCTGGAATTTGATTTTTTGGTTCCTTTTTTCCCTCATTCACCTAATTTTATGGACTGTTTGTTAGCAACAGGATTTGAGCTAAGACAGCTAGTTTTCGCTGAGAAGGACAACAGCAGAGGAAATCTGTATTTTGTAACAACAATGATTGTTGCTTGTGTTCGATAAGGAGCTATATTTTGCAATGCAACATATGCAATATGTTGTACTGATACTAGCCTTACCACATTTCTGTGTGGTAATTTTTAGCTTGATGATTTCTCCCGGTGAACTGCTTCACAAAATTATAAAAACCCTCTGGGTGAGTTTTTTTCTTTAGGCGTGAGTTCTGATAACAAATAGGATTTCTTTTACCTGTGTGTGTGTATGTGTCTCTATGCAAGTCAAATTGCCAAAAAAACCCAAAGGCCCTTTCTGGGGTTCAAATTTTGTGGAATATTTAATTACTAGCTTCCAAAATACAGTTAGGAAAATTTATAAATTAAATATCAGACATTTCTGGTGACAGACTAGAGATTGTCATCTGTATTGCTTATTGCTTTGGTGTTGGTGCCGGAAGCTCATAATTCATTTCATGTCATCCATTGCTGACAGTTGCAGTTTTGGTTGCAATTATTTTACCTTGAATTTGACCAGTTTTTCTTTTGATCTTCTTGTGAATGCTATTCAGATTGTTTCTGCTTCTAGCAGTGTACTGGATTCAGCCACACAGGCACAGCTCTGAGTACTACCCTTGGTGTATGGTTCACATCATATATGCTGTTGTTCTACTGTGTCAAACTGTATCAAAAAAGTACACCTTTCGAATAAATCTCCAAGTAGAGTTGTGTGAAATCTTGCTTAGTCATAGTATTTGACTTGAGTTGCTGTTCAGTTTTACCTATAGAGAAAAAAATTAAAATCTTGTAGCAAACAGAATACATTAGTTTCTTGTCCTTTCTTTTGATATAACTGAACACTATCTTCAGAAAGTGTTCCATAGAGAAAATGTGTTTGTTTTGATTACCAACTTTCTCTTCAGCCTTTGTGTGCTTCATAGTCTTGAAAAGACATTTTGGGGAAGTAACAATGCAAGACTGTGGACTAACATGGCCAGGTGAAACGCAGTCTTTTTGTCAGCTGTGGATGGATACAGCAATTTTTTTGCCTCGATGGGTTCTTGCAATTTAGAATTAAAAAATAACATGGAAAGGTCGAGATCTTTTTGTTCCAAAATCTTGAGATATGTGTTAACCAGGAATAGTAGTTCTTCTACTAAAACCATGGAGGTTTTTTACTGGAGTTTTTATTAAGTAGATAAATCAGTTTTAATTGAAAAATAAAAACTTCAGGTCACTTCTTGATTCTTGCTTGTATGGCATGTTTAGTGTAGCTCTTTTTATCTCATCCACTGATTTTTAAACATACTAGGTGTGCAGATTTTTAATCCATGTAATACCAGTGAAAAAATGAAACTCATTGAAGCTTCAGTTTGTTTTCAGGTTATTTGTAATATGGTCCGTATATGTTTTAAACCTTTAAAGCTTCATATTTCAATTCTCATTCCTTCTGCATACATTTAGCACCTTATGTAATGTTACAATCATATGATTTGCGTAGGACATATAGAATAACAGAATGTCCTGAGGTGGAAGGGACCCTTGAGGATCATCAAATCCAACTCCTGGCCCTGCACAGGACATCCCCAAGAATCACACCATGTATCTGAGAGGATTGTCCAAACATTTCTTGGACACTGTCAGGCTTGGTGCTCTCACTACTTGTCTGGAGAGCCTGTTCCAGTTACCACTCACCTTCTGGTGGTTGGCATACGCAGTCAGCATTTGTCAAGTACACTTGGCATATGCAGTCAGCATTCATCTTACTTCTAAAGGTGCCTTAATGATTTGATTGGAGCTGGTATCAATATTCACAGTGGTAAACTGACAGCTAGTCTTTACCTCTGTAGAGGGAGGTCACAAGTCCTGACTGCAAACCTGCTCCTGTGTGGTCTCCTCTCTCCACAGGTCTGCAGATCCTGCCAGGAGCCTGCTTCATGATGGACTCCCCATGGGGTCACAGCCTCCTTTTGAGCATCCAGCTGCTCTGATTTGGTCCTCCACAGGCTGCAAGTGGAGCTGTGCTCCACTGTGGACCTGTGCTCCACTGGACCTCCATGGGCTGCAGGGGGACAGCCTGTCTCACCATGGCCTTCACCACAGGCTGCAGGGGAATCTCTGCTTCAACACCTGGAGCACCTCCTGCCCCTCCTTCACTGACCTTGGTGTCTGCAGGGCTGTTCCTGTCACATACTCTCACTCCTCTTTCCAGGCTGCTGTTGTGTAGTAACTTCTTCCCCTCCCTAAATCTGTTATCTTTGCAGAGGTGCTACTGACATCACCGATGGGGCCAGTCCTGCTTAGCAAGGGGTCTGTCTTGGAGTCAGCTGTCACTGGCTCCATCAGATATAGGGGAAACTTCTAGCATCTTCTCACAGAAGCCAACTCTGTAACTCGCCCACTACCAAAACCCTACCATGCAAACCCAATACACTGGCAGTGCACTTTGCCACGGATAGGCTGTGATGTCTCCCAAATGTGTTAAAACATAAATCTTTAAAAAATACACTGAAATTTTATGTTCCTGTTAAGCAAAATCTGTAATGCAGAAAAGAATCTGTAGACTTAAAGGTGTCATGCCTTTTCACAGTACCTGTTTCCTTTCGTTGTAAGAATTTTGTCTGATTTCAGTGGTTCCCTCTCAGAATAGACTTAGCATTTGGTAATGTGCAAAATGAAAAGCTTCTCATGAGTTTCGCAATACAGCCACTTCTGTTTCCTCATATCAGGTTGGACCGAGGGCCTTATACTGCTTTTACCTTTTTGCACTCTTCACTGAAGTCTAACAGTCACAGAGAGAGCAAATAATGGGAGGCTGAGGTTCTTACATGCTGCCTTCCTCCCCAGTTTCATCTGCACCTGGATTTCTTCCTTCTCATATTGCAAGGAGCAGAAATATCCTAGTACATTAAAGAAAAACATTCCCCCCCCCCTTCTTTTTCATAGCTGTGGTTTGAACCCAACTTGGAGTTAAGCACCAAACAGCACCTTTCCACTCTCCCCTGGAAGAATAAAAGCTAGAAAACTCAAGGGTTGAGATCAAGACAGTTTAATAGGGAAAGCAAAAGCGGCACACACAAGCAAAGCAAAACAGAGAATTAATTCATGACTTCCCAAGGACAGGCCGATACTTAGCCATCTCCAGAACAGCCAAGCTTTATCATATGTAATGATGACTTGAGAAGACAAACACCATCACTCTAAACATCTCCTGCCTCCTTCTTCCTCTAGCTGAGCATGACTCCATATGGTATGGAATATCCCATTGGGTCAGTTGGGGTCAGCTGTCCTGGCTATCCCAGCTTCTTGTGCACCCTCACAACCTGCTCACTGTTAGGGTGGAACGAGGAGCAGAAAAGGCTTTGTCTCTGCGTAAGTACTGTTCAGCACTAATGAAAGCATCCCTGAATTATCAACAGAGTTTTCAGCACAAATCCAAAACCCAGCCCCATACTAGCTATTGTGAAGGAAATTAACTCCATCCCGGCCAAAACCAGCACATTCATTTAATGAGAAAATGATGCTAATAGTGCTTTATCTTCAATAACTTGGTGAAATACAAAAATATGCTTTTCCTACTATTTCAGCTTAAAACTGTAGATTTGCCTCTTGGTTCTCTTTCTAATAACTTCTCAGAAACAGGTGTCTTAAGGTCAGCTTTATGCTTGGATAGTGTGTGATGAGGGAGATTAATGGCTGAGGTTTTGTTTGCCAGTGACACCTGCAGAAAAGCATTTTTTCAGACCCCTTATCCTAGGGCATTCTTAAATGCATATGAATGTTTCACACAGTGATTTTATATAGGCCTATACAGCTGACTTTTTTATTCATAAACATATTTCTTGGCAGTTGTCATGTGAATAAACAGGACTTGCATTTTTTTTTCCTTCAGGCATTTCCTTTTGTTATGTACAAGTACTAGAAGGATTTAATTTGCTTCCATAGTAGTACTTAACAGTTAAGTAATGCCTCACATTATATAAAAATGCATTACACTTTTCTTTTTCAGTTTCCACTAAAATAGCTTCCTTTTCTACTTTTATATCTGTTGCACTTGTCTGTAGTGATAACACGCACCTTCATTCTAGTTAGGATTAAGCATGAGGGGTTTATTGTCTTTGATCTTCTGATTGTTTAAGCTCCAGTTTATTCAGAAGTACATGTTGACTTTTCCAGGCAGATTTCTTGCTTCGAAAGAGAATTTTCTCCTCTTATTCTCTTGCTGTGAGAACATGGTTAAGGCCCCTGATAATTAGCGCACACTGATACAATCCTGGTTTTGCCTTCATTACTGTTTTGGGGAAGTGCACTTGCAGGCTGAGGGAAGATAGGCCATCCATCCATAAAGCGCTGGCTGTGTTGTATGTTAGACTGCTTGTAAGTGGAGATAAGCTGTGATAGTATTTTGGGTTTTGTCCACAGCATGATTCTCAGTTCTACCATCTTGGGCAGAGAAAAACTATTAGAAGCTGCTGTAAGTAAAGTAATAGCATCCCTAAGAGAAGATGCATCATTAACACAGCTATGGTTGCAAGGTCATGAGGGTGCTCAACAGCTTAGGTCTTTACATTTGTATTGAATTTCTGGAAGGACCAAGTGATGCTGAATCAAGTATTTTTCACTTCCAGTTCAAGTACCACTTACCTGTTCTCCCTAAAAATTCAAATGTCTCCTTCACAATAGGCAGAGTAGAGATGGCAAAGCATATTTAGTTTTTAGGATTAAGTTGTGAAAGACTTGACTATGCATGTTGAATGTTTTCAGTAGTCTAGCAACCATTTCTGTGTGGTTTTGACTCTTTCAAGACAATCCGTTTCTCTTTTTTTTTTAATTAGGTCTTTATCAATGTGCTGACTCACCCAAAATGTCTATAGAGGAATAATGGAAGCCCCTGAATACCTTGATTTGGATGAAATAGATTTTAGTGATGATATATCGGTAAGTACAAGCCTTATTTTATTTGTTCAAATTGAGACAATCTTATATATCTCAGTTCTGATATAACAAACAATTGTTAGAAGCCACACTTCTTTTTACTTCATATATAGGACGGTTTAAATACACTGAATCTAGAATAAAATGTTTTGTAAAGGAAATCTCTAGTAAGCTTGGAAGGAAACCTTGATTTCTCCCCTTCAGGTAGTAAAAATTACTTGCAACTTAAATTAATAAATTAGTTTTATTTCTGGGCTGCTTATCTACTGTATTGTCTAAAATGAGTTTTATGCACTAGCCTTTGACAAAAAAAACGTAACTTTACCTTTGTTAATTGAATGTATTGCAGTTGTAAAATAGTTCCTGCTTCTCTGACCTCTGCCCTTTCCACCAGTAGCCATCTCAAAATACAGCAGGATTTTATCAATAGTTATGATGTAGCTACTTGTAACATGATAGAGTACAGAAAGAGGTAGAAAGGCTTCCATGTATTCATCGGCAGCACTGATCCTTAGTGTCACAACTAAAACAACTGCAGCTGTAATTGCAAGCAAACAAAGTTCATCTGTATTTCTAGTAGTTATTACAGGAAGCACTGATACAATATATTTGTCTGTTATTCATAATAATACTCCCCCTTGCCCGTGTTTCTGCTTTTTGTGCAATAGTTGTTCATGTGTTTAATGTGTGATTAACAATGGACTTGAATACATAAATTAAATCACTATAAGAAAACGTGTTAATTTATTAATTCAGTTTTCAGATGAAAGAAAGTGTGCCACCATCTCCTTCCACAGTTTTCATAGCTTTATAGTTTTATAGTTTTGTGGTTTGTTTTTTTTTTAACAAAGGGTCTAGTTTTCCCTTTTGCATTTGGGACTCTTGATTCATTTTAAAACATTCCAGATGCTTTATTTACAGACAGATTCCTTTTGAAGAGATTTTTTTCTACCTATTGTACTGTTGAATTTTTATTAAAACAGAATATGGCAAATGACCAAAATATTACGTGACAATGAGCCAGTCTTGAGTGAATACCTTATTATGGGCAGCTTTCTTTTTATTACTGTTATATGCTAGATTATGTCCTGGTATCTGTTTCTATACTCAGCTTTGGAAAACTGTAAAACATAATAGATATAACCTCTCTATGTCTCTCCCATTGTGGCTGTTGCTGCATACTGGTGGGTTAGGTTACTCACTTTTCTGCTGAACAGCTCAGGCTGCCTGCTTTAATAGGCTGTTCTTTCACTGGATTCTGAACCTTAAATAAAAACCAGCACAAATCATTGAGGTAGCAGTTTTACTCCCTGGTTTGAGCAGGTAAGAGGACAAAGGATTTGTTGCCAGAATCCAGATTAAAAGAGAATTCATGATTATTCTAGTGCTCTACTCATATCTCACCATATACAATTTAGAGATGCCTGACCTTCACATTTTATCATTAACCTGCTGTGGTAAGAGCAACTGCACAGCGTAAGCGTTAGCAAATTATATTGTTCCTGTTAGCCCTCTGGTTCTAATCCAGTGCACTGAAGTGACTAAAAATAATGGCAGCAAGAAGGCTGTTAAAATGATGCACTTACAAATGTACTGGAGTTAGAAAGCCACTGTGTATAGTCCAGACCCTTGTAGTCCATTACGGAAGAAATGACCAACATGTAATGCACATAAGAATTAGACAGGAAGACAGGGATTTTTAAGTGGATTTGGGTTTTTTTTGTTGGGATTTTTTTTTCCTTTTTTTTCTTTTTCTTTTTATGTAGCACTTATACATGAGAAAAGGAAACTGTATGTTTCTCCGATATCATAAACTCATAAAGTGGTTTTGGTTAAAGGGACCTTCAATGGTCATTCAGTTCTAATATCCCTATCATAAATAGGGACATACTCCACTAGATGAGGTTGGTCAAAGCCTCTCTGTGCTGTGTTTACCTTGACTGGCCACCAGGTGCCCACCAAGCCATTCCACCTCCATCAAGATGGGGAGAAAAATATGACAAAAAAGTTTCTGCTTCAGGAAGAGGAACATCACTCACCAATTACTGTCATGGGCAGAAAAGACTCATCTTGGGGATATGAACTTGATTTATTGACAATCAAACAGCATAAGATAATGAGAAACAAGAACAAATCTAAAAACACTTTTCCCCCACCCCTCTCTTCTTTGTATTCTCAGCTTCATGCCTGAGTGCTCTGACTTGCCACCTTGCTAAGCACAGGGGGATGGGTGAGGATAGGATTTGCATTCAGTTCATCCCATGGTGTCTCTGCCATTCCTTCGTCCTCCTGCTCGTTGCCTGCGCCAGTGTGGGGTCCCACCCACTGAAGACAGTTCTGTACGATCTTCTCCAGTGTGAGTCCCTCCCATAGTCCACAGTTCTTCATGGACTGCACCAGTGTGCATCCTTTGCATGAGGTACAGTCCTTCACAAACAGGCTCCTCCAGCGTGGATCTCACACAAGGTCACAGTTCCTTCCAGAAAACCTGCTCCTATGTGCTCTCATCTCCACAGGCCATAGTTCCTGCCAGGAGCCTGCTCCAGCACTGTCTCTCTACAGGCTGCAGGTTTCTTCAGGGCACATCTACCTGCTGCAGTGTGGGGTCCTCCATGGGTTTCAGAGTGGATATCTGCTCCAGCATGATGGTGTCCGTAAACCACAGAGGAATCTCTGCTCCAGTGCCTGAACCGCCTCCTCCCCCTCCTTCACTGACCTTGGTGACTTGCAGGGCTGTTTCTCTTGTGTTTTCTTAGTCCTCTCTCCCAACTACTGTTGCGCAGTGGTTTTCACCCTTTCTTAAGTCTGTTATCACAGATGCAGTGCCAGCATTGCTGGTGGGCTCAGCCTAGGTCAGAGGCAGGTCCATCATGGAGCCAACTGGAACTGCTTCTGTCCTACACGAGGGTAGCCCCCTCACTAGTTTGCCATGTAAACCCAATACAATAATAAATGATGGGGATCCTAAATGTCTCTGGGCAACCCATTTCAGTGTCTCACTACCCTCACTGTAAAAAAGTCTTTGTTGTACTCAATCTAAATAGATATTCTTTCATTTGCCTCTTGTCCTGCCACTACAGGCCTTGGCAAACAGTCTTCATCTATTTTTCTTATAAGCCTCCTTTATGTATGGAAAGGCCATAAAAAGGTCTCCCTGCAGCCTTCTGATCTCTGGGATGAAGAACTCCAACTCTTTCAGCTTTACTTCATAGCAGAGGTGTGCAGGCCCTCTGATCTTTTTTGTGGCCTTCTTCTGGATCTACTGAACAGGTTCATGCCTTTTTTGTCCTGGAGACCCCAGATCTGGAGACAGTACCCCAAGTGGACTCTCCTAAGAGCTGGATACTTGGAAGAGTCCTCTTGAGTACTCCGCTGGCTGTACTTTTTGTGCAGCCCAGGTTCTGATTGGCTTTCTGGTCTGCGAGTGAATGTTGCCAATTTATGTCCAATATTTCATCCACCAGTATGCCCAAGTCCTTCTCTGCAGGGTTGCTTTCAACCCCCAGGACTGTGTGTATACTGGTGTATGGATACTGGGGGTTGCCCTGACACATGTGCAAGATCTTGTCCTTCCTGTGGTTCACGTGACCCACACCTCAAGCCTTTCCAAGGTCCTGCTGGATGGCATTCTTTCTCTCCAGGAAATCAACTGCACCACTCAGCTTGGTGTCATGTGAAAACTTGGTGAGAGTGCACTCAATCCTTTTGTCTATGTCATTGATAAAGATATTAAATAGTATTGATTGAAGTATGCATCCTTGAGGCACACAACTCATTATTGGTTTTCACTTGGAGATTGAGCTATTGACTGTAATTCACTGGACATGGCCAATTTCTTATGCATCAAACCCCTGTCTCTCCAAATTAGAGGCAAGGATGTTATGTTTGGATGTAGTATGCTAGGGGCCTTACAGAAGTTGAGGTAGATGACATATGTAGCTCTTGTCACTCCATTGCAGAAGACTACTAAATTAGTCAATTTTCCCTTTGTGAAGCCATGCTGGCTGTCTCTAGTCACCTCTCTGTCATCCATATGTTCTGCATACTTGCAGGAGGATCTGTTCTATGGTCTTATGGGCACTGAGGTGAGGCTGACCAGTTGGTAGTTCCCAGGGTCCTTCTTTTTACCTTCATTAAAGATGAATGTGATATTCACTTTTATCCAGCCACTGGAGACTTGACATTACTGCCATGACTTTTAAGATATGATTGAGGATGGCTTAGAAGCGACATCTACCAACTCCATCTGGGCCCCGGAATGCAAATATGGTGCTTATTCTACAAACTAAGATGGTTCCATTCCACATCCAAATAGTATTTGACTGTAGTTTAGACAACAGAATGGGTTTCTGGAGCTCTTGTTTATATTAAACAAAATTAATATTCTGTCTGCAATAACATTAAGCAACTCAGCTGAATATTTTCATTTATTTCTTCATCAATAACTACTCAAGGAAAGGAAGAAAAAAAAAGACCTTTATGTTGCATTAAATGATAGATACATTATTAAAAGTATGGTTTAAGCTTTTACCTTTTTCCCATTTCTCCTATTTTTACCATAAATTTATTCCTGCTTGTAAATTTTATGCTATTGGTACGGTTACCTGAAGGTTTCCTAATCCCTTAATTAAAATGTAGGATTTCTATTGCACTGGAAAATTGTGCAAATTGAAACCATTTCTTGGTTTACAAAAATAATACTGGATAACCTAGTCATAACCAGAGCTCCTGGTGCTAGATATTTATAAACTTTTAGGGATTGAGTGTATAGATTATTGCTCTGATCATTCAAATAGCTCTGTATGAATAAAAGCCTGGCTCAGTGGGGCCAGTGGGGGATTTGGCCTAGTTTAAAGGTTTGTAAAATACAAGTTCAGGAAGCAAATTCAAATATAGTTAAACAGCTGTTGAATTGTCAGAGATTTTGAAACAGTCTGAAAAACTTCATGTCATTCGTCCCCTGCAGGGACAATGTAGACTGTGTATGGCCAGGAGGATGCCCAGTCTACTAGCTTCCCGCTTACTCCTGAGCCTGCCGTCACCTTTCCTTAGCCATGGAAACAGCTGGGTCACCCCTCAGGCCTGCACAGCTGTACACATGACACAAAGCCAAACTTTGCCCATGTAGCGACCAGAACTGTTGACTCAGCGTGGAGGGTCCTACATCTCTGTGCAGGCACAGTCACTAACTGCAGCAGATTGATTTGTTTCCCTTTCAGCTGATGCTCTCTTAGGTTTCTCTTTTTTCCCTCTCTTCGCTTTTCAGAATGAAATGAAATGCAGATGGCTCCTGAGTTATTCATAGGAAATGTTAGTTTCAGACAGACATTTTGTAACTTTAACAGTGTTGCTGTCTATATAGGTCTTTTTTAAAGCTAGAGGGAAGAATAATATGTGAAATGTGTACATAAGGTGCTATCAACAACACATAGCATAGATAACCTAACCAGTGCTCCAAAGATGCTCATCACAGCCATAAACAAGACTTAAATTTTGGGAAGGTGTTACTTCTCACATGCACTGTGCCAGCCTAATCTCTTTCCTCCTCTTTTTTCGGTCTGGAGTTGCTTCAACTGACACTACTGTTGAGAAAAGTCTTCCTGCAACACTAGGCCAAGTATTGTTGCTTTTCCTTTTCTCAATGTTAGCTTGCTACTCCAAAATAAATGTTGATGAAAAAGAGTGATGTTGCAGTTATAAATGATTAAGAAAATGTATTATAAAGGTATTCATTTAATGGCATTTCAATATTAATGAAAGTTTATTTTCCACTATAGGGAATAAACTGAAATGAGACCATTAAACAGTTTACAGTAATAATAACACCTGGAAACAAATTAGCTGTAATGAAGGAAGGTGCCTGTTTTCAGTGTCTGAATGAAAACAAAGAGCTGTGCACTTAAGACAAAGTTACTGATGTCTTGATCCAGTGGAGGTGAAATATTTGAGTTTTGATACTGAAAACAAATGAAATTGAACATGGTCCTTGATGTTTTCAGGTTGTTAAGGTTATGATAATGTCATCTGAGGGTCACACCATGTACCCAGTTTTGCACTTTGACTCCATTTTAGGAGCTGCTAAAAGTATTCTCCACAACAGAATGTTAAAAAATAACTTTTGCTTCTTGATTTACGTTTTTCAACTATTTTGTTTGTACATTTCCATGCTACCACTCATGATGAGTTGTTTCTACTCTATGATACTTCCTGGACACAGGTGAGTCTGCAAGTGGTGGACAAGTGGCACAGCTTAGAACAGTCTTATTAGTGGTATTTTTTCTTGTGTGTTGGATTTAAAACTCATTACATTAAAATTTGAGAGCCACCTGAAATTTAAAAGGTTAACATCTACATTAATTCAAATTCTGTAGTGCAGTTTTGACATAATGAACAAATGTTTTGTATTATAAGGGAGATTCCATTTTCCCCTGAATTAGTGTCTGTTGGGGAATGCTGGGAATATCTTGCTTTGCATGGAATCATTGTCACTGCTTCTTGTCTCATTTGCTGTTGATTCTGTTCTTCCATCTTACAAAGTTCTTAAGGGTTTTACTAGCATTCACTATTGCAGGTTGGACATAGGCATGCCTTTAAATGCAGAAGAACCCGGACCTCAAACAATAACCAGAAATTTCATTGCCTGCATAATCCTGGGAACAAGCCCTTTGTTTTGTTACTGAATCTCACTGTCAGTCACAACATGCTAATTAAATACCAAAGATCACAGTGAGCATTGACTAATGTGGCAACCTGACCTGCTTAGCTCATACGTTGTCAGTTATGCCTTTGACCATGACCCTCAGCTCTCTCTGAATTGATTGCTCTAATGGTGAAATGTAAGAAATGGTGTTTAATTTTGTATGCAAAAAAAAGTAAAATTATTGAATGAAGAGTGAGAAGAAACTGTTTTTAAATGATGTTCTATAAGCATTAAGTCTAAAATTCTGTTCCAAGGAAGGGTTGTAATCTCAATCTCTTTTGCTGTCCCCTGTGGTACCCTCTGTGTAACCTTGAAATTTATGGTTGAAGAAAAGCTAGAAAACATTACTGATGATTATAACTTGAGCTAGAGTATGAAAGAAAGTAGTTCTAGAGGGAAGAGCTGGCAATGTGTTGTGTTTATGCTTGGGAAAGGTCCACTTTAAAGACTTTTAGTTGCTTCTTGGACCAAAAGCTGGTTCTCCACATTTTAACTACAAAAAGCAGAAGGCAGCAATGTAAATGTGCAGCAGTCTTTTTGAGGACAGAGGTGAGTAGGAGGAAATCTGTTAATGAAATCAAACTAATATGATTAAAATGTACAATCTAGTTCACAACATTTAATACATTTTTGATAGTGGGTGGTGGTAACTGAATACATTTTAGTGCGATGTTGAAACAGAAAAAATCTGGTTTTCCAGGAAAGAGCAGGAAAAGGACAAAAAGAAAAATGGCTTTCTGTTTTTGAGGCTGCAGTGGAATACAAAAGGCCTCTTTCTAATTGAATTGCAAACTGTGTAATAGTTTAAACTGCACCAGCTGGTCTTATGAAGCTACCATATTCCTTCGAGTCACGTTCCTTGGATTCCCTTAAGAATCTTACTAGGCCAGTTCAACATCACATTCTAAGTCTTTGTGCTGAAATAGCAAGATGTATAGCATAACAGCTCAGGCTTTTTTATACAATAACTGAAGTGAAGCACAGCATACGGTGTTTGTCCATGTCTATGTTTAAATTGTATTAATTTGTATTTAGTAGCATCTGTCTCCCTGTCTCTGTTCTGCTCTTTGTTGCTTTAGGCTATCACACCCTGGAGCGGTCGCAGCCTTATAGACAACCCTTTGTTTAATGGGGATTGGATTCACTGGGTAGTTCTGTGGAGTGCTGTTTTGGTTAAGTACGTTCACTGTTGATGCTGGGAATACTTACGAGAGTTCCTTCTTGTGGTTAAGGTTTCTCAATACATCCCTGACTCAGGTCAGCAAGGGAAAAAGTAGGGCATGGGAGGTTTTTGAGGCTTTATAGAGTAACTGCAGTCATTTGAGCAGCTGTCTTAAACTTGCACCAGAAAAATAAATTACTTCTGAAATTGGTCACATGAAGTTGACTTTAGATTATTTTGAAGTAGATTGCCAGCTGTGCATTAGAAACACGTCAAACATTGCATGACAAACTGTCAGCAAAAACCAGGACAATGTATGACCATGTCTTTTTTGTGTGGAAAGTTCATGTGGTTTTATATGTAGTTGTTTTGCTTCATTGGTCAACAACAGCACACCAGCTAAAAATATCTGTCTCTTTGAAAACATATGGTGTTTATGTATTCTTTAAAAAATTTCAGTTGTGCTAATCTGTTTTAGTTTCCAAAATACTGCTTTTAATAGGGTTTTTTTTTTATAAGCAAAGGCATTGATCTTTCTTTCACAGTCATAATTATTTTCATTTGTTTAAGTGAAGATTCCTGCAGCATTTAAGCATTTGATTAAGGAAGGCTTGCTATTATTTCTGTATATCAGAATGTATGGTTTTATAGCACTGGATCCTGTTTCTTTTCAAGGGTATTCCACGAATTTATAAGGAAAAAATTTCTGTTTAGTAAAATATGTATGTCATCCCTGGGTTTTTTCCTTCTTTAATGCTGAATTCAGAGAATAACATACTGATTATTATCAGATGTACTTTGCCACATCAAAATAATAATGCAAGTTTGCTTTAATAAAGCTTAGGTTAGGGAAATAAGCCTGTCATCTGATATGTTTATAGACATGCATCTCTCTCTGAAATCTGATCTCTGCAGTATATATATTCTGCTTCACTTTTACATATCAGTTTGTGAACGCTTGAATTCTGATTTTTAAGCATGATGTATGTTGAAGCATAATCACCATAGCAGATGCACAGACAGGCAAAGTAAGATCCTTGAACTTTACTTTGAAGCCTAGATCTCTTTTGACCTTCAGTGTATCTTGCCTCATGTTGCATGTATTTGTGACTTCTGCAGGAAGGAGAAATCTGAGGTGAGGAGATGCTTTGCTGTAGCTATGAAAGTCTATTTGATATACCTCAAGGTGGGACACAAAAGTAGGTGCCATCTGCTTTTCTCATGCAACCTGGGAAGACTATCACACCGCCAGAAGTACCCTTGATTGTTAGATTTAGGCTGTGTCCATGTCATCTGGACATCTTGAAAGTGTTACTTTTTATCTTTTTAAAATATGACTTCTACACATTTTTTTCATTTTCTTTACAGTATTCTGTAACTTCTCTCAAGACCATCCCAGAATTATGTAGAAGGTGTGATTCACAAAATGAAGACAGATCAGGTATGATGCCCAATTCTGTTCACCCATCATTTTCCAGGCTTTTTTAAAATCATGTACCACTTGGCAATAATAGCTTCTTGGCAGTGTCCTGTTGTTTTGTTTTTTCTCATTTTTGTACAGCTTTCTGGAAACATGATTTACTTTTTTTCAACAGATGTTAGTTCATTAGAAAGAAAAAAGTTCCAAAAAAGGATTTGGCCATATACAGATAAATGTAGGGCTTCATCTCAGCAGCTCCAAACCACAGTATATGCAACAATTTACTTGAAAACCCGAGAAACCATTGGTGACAAGACGTAATAATGTAGGCGCCAATGAAAAAATGTTGGATACATTTACTACCCATATGGCCGCGACCAGTTTGAGGGATGATGTTTTGCCAGAGTCTGAAACAGTATCAAGGATGCTACATGATAGAATCTACTCTAAGGCATACTGTAATAGTTAAGATTAAAGCCGAGGTTTTTAGTTTAATAGTGTAAACTAAATGAAGAATCATGGCATATAGATGAGAACCAGCTGGAGACCTTCCCCCTGCCCCCTGACAAAAAGTGCATTCAGTGTTGTTTTTCACTCTGTAAATCAGATTAATCCGCTTTTGTTTTTCTCTTCCTGATGGAAGAGAAATGAATTGGTGAGAGGAGCATTTTTGTTAAGCTATGAAAAGTTTATTGTGCTTCCTGATGTTTAAATTGAACTTTTGTTAATGTTGTTTCATCAAGTATTTTTATAACAGAAACAGGAGACCTGGAGTTCATGGGATGATAGAAGGCTTTAAGAACTGTGCTATACTTTGGCAACTTTTATTTCTTTATTTCCTTTCAGACTGTTTTAAATTTCTAATGTGTGTAACTAAGTCAAAACTGTCTGAGAGCTACTTATTCTAGCGGAGTCATTAAAGGCCAGGTCACTACAGCCCTATGCCACTGTCCTTGGCAGTAAAAGCAAATAATAAAGCAAAGCTCTCCTTACCATACTTGGCTTGCCATGTTTACTGCCCATACAGAGTACAACAGTGATTGTGCACACAGTATTACATGTTGCAAGCAGAGGCAGGGAAGAAGTGGGAAAGGAGAGGACTCCTGATACATCCCCCTCAATTTGCCCTATCTCATTCTACCCCAATCTCTCCCTGTCCTCTGCCGTCCTCCCCTCCATATTCCCCTCATTCTCCCTGTCATCCCCATCCCTCTCCTTCATGTTCCCCTTATTCTCCCCATCCTCCCTCATTACACCCTTCTGTCTTTCCCCTGCCTCACCCCTATCCCTTTTCTTCTCTCTTGTTCCTTCCTTCTTGCTGGTTCTCCCCCCTTATCCCTTTCATCTTCCCCTTTTGTCCCTTCTCCTTCCCACTTTTGCCCCTCTCCTTCCCTTCTTCTTACCCATTCTTATTCCCATTCTCCATGCTCTCCCCACTCCGCTATTCACACACCATTTCTCCACACTATTCTCCTCCTGGCTCCTTCTCCCATCCTTTCTTCTTTCTCACCCATTTCTTCCCCCTTCTGCTCCTCATTCTTCTCTGCCATTCTCCTTAGCATTCATCCCCTCATTCCTCCCCACATTGCTCCCAACATTCTCCCTGCTATTCCTTGTTCCATTCTGCTTTTCCTATTCTCCTCACCATTCTGTCATTCTCCCCACTGTTTTCCCACCTGTTCTTCCTACCATTCCTCCCCATCATTCTTTACCTCCATTCTCCCCAGTGTTCACTCTCCATTTCCCCCCCCATTTCCCCAGAGCTTACTTTTTCTTCCCTCACATTCCTCCTCTCCAGTCTTCCCCACCATTCTTCCCCATAAATCTTTATCAATATTCTTCCTACCAGTCTCCTAGACCTTTCTTTCCCCCATTCCTGTCACCATTTTCCTCCCCACCATTTAATGCCCCTCATTGTCACCCCCTTCATTCCCCACCCAGTATATCCCTTGTCTCCTCCACATCTCTTTCTCCATTTTCTCCCTGCTGCCATTTCCTCATCTCTCTCTGCTAACCAGTATTAGCAGCTGATCATGTGGCAGCTGGGCATTACCTCATCTGGTCATACAAAGAGCTCAAGCCACTCATTCACTCAGCTGCTTAAAGAGCAAGGTCAACCAGAAAAGGAGAGCAAGAATAGCCCCTAAAACATATTGCACAGGGTGGTCTGTTCATGAGGACTGCTCAGCCACAGTGGTATCAGCAATATCTGTTTTCCGAAAGAAGAGTATGTTCTTTTTAAAATTCAGATAGTAGTCTTAAAGTAAAATGCAGATGAAAAGCATAGACAAAGTACTGGTTATGAGCTCTTCCTTTTGATATGGGATGCTGACAACTTACCATGTAGCTTTCTTGTTCCATGGTTGCCTCTGCAGTTGGACATTTTTCAATTACAATTTTAATTACATCTGCTCTCATCTATTGCCTTGAAAAGGGATTGACAGAAGCAAATACAGGTGTTGCTGGAAGACAGTAGTAGATCTGGGGAGTATGACAGTGGAAGTTAATTCATAGTTTGGTTAAAAGTCTTGAGTAAAAAGGTCTTTAACACTGATAATAATACTGGCAAAGTGGAAACAGTAGTAAAATCTATTTTTCTCTCTACTTATCACTTACGAGCTTTGGTGAATAGGAAATAGTACTTAAATCTATTTTTTTTTTACTCTGCTCAATTATTGAATAATCATATAGTGCTGAACAGGAAGGTATCACTTTATGTCTCTGTACAGACTTCATTATCTGAAGTACCTTGAAATAGCAAGAGAACTGCATCAGTCAACATTGTGTAAGGCCTTATCTTATGATTTTTCATAGTTGCTTTTGCTGCAGTCTCTTGCCTTCCTCATATTGTAGACCATTAAAATACTGTTTGTAAATTGTTGTGGCTACATGCTATTTTTGATGAAGATAGATTTTATCACAAATCTTTAGTATGCATGACATTCATGCTGTTTTGTATCTGTTTTCCATTGGTAATTCAAGTAGTTACACACATTAAAACTTGGAGATTTTACAAAATGCTGTTCAAGCTTTCTACCTCATACTGCTGCATACATACTCTGACTCCTGCTTAATTAGAGGTCGCATTTCTCCTTTAAAATTGAGAAGAGTGTGGAAGTAGAGCTGTCCAATAATTATTTTTTAAAAAGAACTAAAATTTAAGCATAAGTTGGCCACACAAGTAGATGTGGCAGGACCCTCATAGACAAACAATTATCTGCCATCTTTGTCTCAGAAAAATATTTAGTTCGCAAAGACAGTTAATACAAAATTGCAGAGAATGTAAGATTCAATTTCATACTTAAAAATACATATCTATATATGTAAGCATTTTCACTAGCAAGATTGTTGGAACGGATTTAAACCAGACAGTTCCTCTTTGTGGAATTTTATTTTTAATTATATGCCTAAAAATAAGGGAGTCTTACTACTCCTTGTATGCAGATGAGTTTGGTAAATAGCCTTGTAAATCCCATTTTCTTTCCCTGCTTCGTGTAAACATTGAATTAAAAGTTAGTAACTTGTGAAAGTGTTTGGTGATGTTGTTTTCAAATTAGTCTAAGCACTTTTAGTCCCAGACAAGCATACAGTGTTTACCAGTCAGTGTGCTTTCTCATGCATTTTACGTAGGTCTTTCAAAAGATTTTTGGGATTTTTTAACTATTTCTGCCTGCCTGTAATAAATAACCTGTTCTTTTGGAAAAGGAGGTATTACAAAGTATGAGAAAGGGTTTCCCAGTGTGTAGTTTTTCCTTCATGAACTCCCGCCATCACCTCCCATTACTGGACAGCACTGGCCAGGGATATATACTGGCCAGTAAGTCCTGTGGTTCCTTCCTCACCCTTTTGCAAGACGTGCATGAAAGCCACGCACGCAGTCAGTGCAGGCCTGATGTAGAATTACAAAATCACAGAATATTCTGAGTTGGAAGGGAGCCACAAGGATCATCAAAGTCCAGCTCTTGGCCCTGCGCAGGACAGTCCCAGGAATCACACCATGCTCCTGAGAGCATTGTCCAAATACTTCCTGAACTTCATGCCATGACCACTTTCCTGGTAAGACTGTTCCAGTGCCCAACCATCCTCTGGGTGAAGAACCTTTTTCTAATATCTAACCTAAACCTCCCCTGGCACAACTTCATGCCATTTCCTCAGGTCCTGTCACTGGTCACCACAGAAAAGAGATCATAGAATCGTAAAGTGTTAATGAATGGACCTTAAAGATCATCTAGTCCCAAATCCCCCATGATGGGCAGGGACACCTCCCACCAGACCAGGTTGCTCAAGGCTTTATCCAACCTGGCCTTGAACTGTGCCGTGCCAGCATGCCTCTCTGGACAACCTGTTCCAGTTGTACCAACTGTACCACCCCCACAGTAAAATATTTCTTCTTAATATCTA